>NC_089590.1:96072633-96372633 GCF_019320115.1 Miscanthus floridulus | reverse complement strand
ATATGGGTGTGTTGGAAACTGGGAGATGAAACCCCCACTGAGACTGGCCTTAGACTCGAATTTGATTTGATTTGGACCTCCAACTTGACTGACACACCCACATCAGTCTTCTCCATCTCCTAGCCTTTGTCCAATAATTGTCTTCGAAGTTCCTAAGAATCGTAACATCATTTGATAGCAATCTATTAATTCTCACAATCATGAAAATAATAGGAACAAGTTCACTTGGAGATTAAATTGCCTTGCTCGAGCTCTAGTAATTGGACCTTGCATAGCCACTTGAGGAGTGCATCCAAAGAGAGTGATGTCCTCCTCTTTCTCCCCCATGTTTGAAATACTAAAGCTGGGGTTAACCCAAACTCAAGAAGCAACTCAAGTGCATTGTTATTTATCGTCAACTGTGTTAAAAATGACCAACAACTCTAGGCATCAGCTCAAACTTTCACAACTCTAAAAATATATATTTACTCAAGCGTAATAAAGATCTATCTTTTTCTCAAGTGCAACCATAGGTAGTCACCAGGTTCAATTTTAACTACTTTTCTACCTTTTACTACCAACAAGCAAGCCTATATTTTTTTAATTCATTTTTTCAATGTTTTCCTTGGTTATTCCATGCATTTGCATAATAAAATCAACACATTTCTTAGCATGGTTATATGCGTGCTCACTAGTAGGTAAAGTCAATAGATCAATAAAAGATCTTGGACTAAATCCATATACAGCCTGGAAAACAAGACTTTTATTCTTTTTTGAGTAGAGGGAGTGGACAATAGTAATGCTATCTAAAAAGACAAACATTTACAAGTTGCTTTACTAAAAAATGTCAACCTATACACGACGTGGGGGCAAAATAAAATGTTCCACTAACATATATTCGTATTAAAAAGTGTTTTTAAGACGGCTTTGACTCTGTGCAGCTGGCAAAGAGACACTGCTCCGTTAAATTAATGGCTCGACAAAACACACAACCCTACAGTTCGCAGGTCTGCGTATTCACTAGAATAGAATCCCGGCCGTGCAATTGGTAAAACAAAACAAAAAATGCAGAACAATATACGAAGAGCTACTCCTCACAAATCTTTATTTGGCGCGCTTGTCTTGTCTCCTCCCATTTTGAATGGCCAACGAAGCCGAGATGTCCAGTCGACGCCATTTGACATCAGCAGGAAACGGTGGCAAACAACGGCAGCGCTGAAATAATCTCGAAAAAAGAAGTAGTATACGCTCGAAGTGGTCATCGCCTCGCAATTATTCCGAATCCCGTGTGCGTTGGTGTGGTGGCATCTCACATTCTCGCGGCCGATGCCAATGCCGACGCCGATCCGATCCGCTGGCGTCAACCACGGATCCCAGCGGATTCGATCTTCGCTAGCTGCAGAAACTTCCCACCTGACCCCGTTGAAATCCGAAGTTTTTTCCAAAACTCCCAACCACCGCCGTGCGTGCCTTCCGTGTCGTGCAGACGGCAAACCTGCATTGACCGGCCGGACCCGAGACCCAAATTATTTTCCTTTCACTTTCTCGCGCTCTCAGGTGGTGGCCTGTGCTGAGTGCTGTGCTGTGTCTGCTGCCTCCGGTCAAAGTATAGAAGAAGATCAGAAGGAAGGAACGTCAGAAAATGAACTAGAATGAAATAAAGTAAAAGTAGGAGGGAGCTTGTGCATCACTGCTCTCTGTTTGCGCACTGTTCTGAGGTCATCCGTATCTCACTCACATGGGGTACAAGATCTTTGTGCCATGACGTGCGTTGCAGTGGTTAAAAAGGTAACAGTCGTAGTAAAAGCATCTACTAGTTCGTTGTTGCTCGGAAATTGAGCCCCCGTTTGCTTCTATAAGTCAGGTGATTTATTAAGTTAGTCCTTGTTTAGTTCCACTCAATTTTCAAAAAGTTGCTACAGTACCTGTCACATCGAATGTTTGCGGCCTGTGCATGGAGCATTAAATATAGACGAAAAGAAAAACTAATTGCACAGTTTGGTGGGAAATTGCGAGACGAACGTTTTAAGCCTAATTAGTCCATGTTTAAACACTATTTGCCAAATAAAAACGAACGTGCTACAGTAGCCCCCAAATCCAAATTCCTACAACTAAACAAGGGCTTAGGTGACTGAAAACTAGTGACTTATAAGTTATGTCTGTTTGGTTGTAGATGACTTATAAGCTCATTAAAGATGTGGGCCCCACGCGAAAAATGATGACTTATAAGTTTTAAGCAGGAGTGAACCAACTTAAAACTTATAAGTAGGGGTGACTTATAAGTTGGTGGTGTTTGGCAAAATAAGTCATTTTTTTTACTTTTTAACTTATAAGTAGATGACTTATTTAGAACCAAACAGGGCCTGAAGCTCTCTTTTGCCATATTGCAAGCACAGAGCTTATTAGTGCTGCCAAGTGCCAAATTTATATATTGTCAGGTACAGCGTAAGGCAAATAGACAAATGCCATGATGCACACATCCTGTACGCAGATATGGCCCATCACTCCACGAAAGACGAACGCTATTGAGGGAAGCATGCACTGACCGGAAAGAAGGAAAAAAAAAAAGAAAAACATGTCCAAGCCGCCGCAGCAGCACCCGGTTTTCCAACCGGCGGATACCGGAGAGCAGTCAGAGGCAAAATTCTCCCGAGAAAATTCAAATGCAAATCCCTTTTGCTTGATCCGTCTCGGCACACGCCTGACGCCTGGTGATGGGCAAAGGAAAGGCGCGCGTGATTCGGAGAATTTTGGGTGGACAGGATCTTTGGGCAGGTGAAGAATAACCATGGACAGCCGCATCCTACCTTCCCCCTCTCCATTTTTTTTTTGGGCAATAGAGCAGGATCTAGTAAAATCGTCTGCACTACAGCGAGACATATACACCTGGCTGACAACCTTAACTTAGCTGACGTTGTTTTTTTTAGAATAATATAACGCTGAGCTGATATTCTGTCATCTGAGCTTCAGTTTCGGAAAGAACACTGTAAGAATGCTGCATCTTCAGCTTAGAAGCATTTCAGTCCCAAGGCTTGGAGCAAAGTCGAGCCACGGGCCCACGCCCAGGGTTTCTTCCCTGCGGACTGCCCATGCCCATTGCGGTGCCTCATCAAAGAGGAAGAAGAAGATAGTACGCTTTTCTTTCTTTGGCTCAAAATTTTATGGGCAGGCAACGCAGGCACAAGACTGACGTGGTACGCATGCAATGCAATGCAACGCAGCGCTACCCTGTACTAGGTGACGAGAGGAGACGAGACGATTCTTTTGGGTCCTCGAGCGCTGATACGATACACACGGGACACGAGACGTTTCCGTCGACCGGTAGCCCTGAGCTTGCCCTGTGCGGTGCAGTTGTGCCGTCCGCGTCAGAGGAGAAGCTCTGGAAGGTAAAGCGAGACGATCTTTCCTGATGAGCTTATTCATAACTATTTGAGCTATGGAACAGTATTTTTTTCTTTCACGACACTTTAGCATAAGCATCAGTAGCAGGGGTTGGGCATCAACGAACAGGTTTGTTTCTTTCTTGGGATATTCTGGGGTGGGTGGAATACTGGATCGATGAAGTAGGGCCGTAGCAGGGGCTGGGCATGCTTGGGGGTGCCGGGGAAGGGAATCGTATCGCAATCCCGCCTGTCCTCGTGTGTCGAGAACGAGAAAGGAGGAGAATCAAGGCGTGGTCCTTTTCGGGTGACTGGAAAAGAAAAGAAAAAAAAGGAAGAAGAAAGATTCCTTCTTTCCTAAAGTGAGGGCGCCTGGTACGAGAATGGAGGATCACAATTCTGCACGGAGTATCAGATTATATACGGAGTACATGCCAGTGCCCGCATCGGTAGGCGGGAGCTGCGCAGCTGAACCGTGCTTTCTCAACCTCCTGTGCCCCCCTTGGTTAGGAGTGGAGCACGGTGAGATGTTCCTCGATGTGATCGAACCGAGAAAAAAAGGGACGGGCGATGGCGATGACGATGGCGACGCGTATCTTGTTCCCATCGCCCACTTTGTCATGAGCGGTGGAGTGCTGGAAGGAAGGAAGGACGGGTCGCGACGCGTCCGCGAGATCGCACGCGGACCGAGCGCCGAGGCCAAGGAATACGCGGATGCTTCATGTTTCCACCCACGGGACCGCGCCCGGATACGCGGTGCGTCACCGTATGTTTGGCGGGCCTGGATCTGGATGGAGGGCCGCGCGGACGTAACAAAGGAGAGCCGCGGCCGGCACGGCCGCCACCCGCCAGCGCGCGTTCCGCCAGAGCCTCGGAGCGGTGGCGGTGTCCCGTATCCCCCCTTCTGTCTCGGTGTAGTGTAACCGCGGATCTGGACCAGGAGGGATCGGCGAGGCGCCCACGCGCCCTGTCGGGCGGGCCGGGCCACGACGAAGCTGCGAGGCAAGGATCAGGGCGCCAGCGCCACTAAGGCTGGGCAAAAATAACCGAGAACCGAGAACCGAACCGAAAAAACCGGAACCGAAACCGAAAGAACCGGAACCGAAAATTTCGGTTCCTTATTCGGTTCCTGATATTGAAGAACCGAAATAACCGAAGAAAATTCGGTTCCTACTCTCGGTTAACCGAATTAACCGAAAGAACCGAATTACATGAATTATACTTCACTTACTTGTATTTTGTAGGATTATGTGTAGTGTTTTATATTTGAACTGCTATATATTTGTGTTACTATATTGCTATTGTTTTCTTATATATTATTACTATTAAAATGAATATAGTGTTGCATAAATTTGCCTTAGAACAAGTATATTTATTATTATCTTGAGGTCTTCTGAAAAAATTCGGTTAGTTCGGTTAGAACCGGAACCGAACCGAAATAACCGAGAACCGAAATACTCGGTTCCTAAAAATTTTTGGAACCGATCGGTTCCCGTTTTCTGGGAACCGAATTTCTTCGATAACCGAAGGAACCGAACCGAAACTGAACCGAGAACCGAACGCCCACCCTGAAGCGCCACCCCACCGGGTCGGGGGGGGGGGGGGGGGGGCGCGGCGGCACCTGCCGCACATGCTCCGCTTCACTACTGAATCAGAATCATCTGCGCGCAGATGTCGATCGCGTGGATCGAGTGCCGTACGCCGTGCGCCCATCATGTCACGACTCATCATCCGATCCTCTGAATCACATGCTCAAGGTTGTTGTTTTTTCGTGTTATAACAAACAAAACAGTCCTCGAGCGACGGGAGGGCCCTGCTTTCTCGATCCGTGCCCGCTCCATCGTTGCACCAACTGTTCCGTTGAGTAGACTGCACGCACGCGCAGCGCACACTTCTTCTTTGGGATTATTATTATTATTATATAGTAAACGCCACAATTCTACGATGCTATCTAATAATCTGTGGTCTTATCACTATAATGCTAGCACTGTAGGAGTACTCTATAGTAGTTTTCTTTAGGGCAATATACTCTATACTAGTACTAGTATATGTTTTCCGTGAAAGAAATGTCATGTGAAAATTCCACTGGTCTAGACACGCCACGACAGACAGCCCCAGCTAGTTTTTCTTCCAGGTTCCATCCCTTCTCAAATCTCGAGCTTGTCAGATTCTGAACGTCAGTGCCAGTGTGCCACTGTCACTGCTAGTGCTATAACCACAGTGTTAAGCACAGGACTGTAGGTCGCCTGCTCAGGTCCACCTCGGAGAGACAGAGACAGGAACAGGCACTCAGTGCCGCTCCTAGGATTCTATCGTCCCAACGGCAACTATATATTGATCACGTATCAGTCTTTGGCTGTCGCCTGTCGTAAACGATCGTAAATTTTCAGTTGGAACAGTATTTTTTTTATACACAAATCAGTCAACAATACTTTTTCACGAACCAACAACGATATGAACCAGCCAAACGAACATGCTAAAAATCTTATAATATATAGACACAAATTTTATTGGTAAAACAAAAGCAAATTTAATAACATATTTTTAATTTAACATGTCTGATAATTATCGAGGAACAATGTAGATTAAACAATATATTTATAGATGTATGATAATTATCGAGGAACAATGTAGATTAAAAAAACAATATATTCGTTTTCTTTTCTCACCCATCACAAATGTTTCTTAGGTAACATTTTAAAATTCTAACACCTAAATTAGAAGAAAAATATGACTATATGGGTACAAAGTACTAGAAGTCTGGAATACTATATAAATAATTAATTTGGATTAAAAATAAAAAGAAAAAAAATACCTTGGGCCTAAACAATTGATCGGTGATCGCAATTCATAAGAAGTCAAGAATTAAGATGTCGTCGTCGTGGAGCCCTGCCTGGTCGCCGTCCTCGTGCGTCGTGTTCATATCTCCAGTAGTCTAGCTCTTCGCGGCGACGCGGCTCGCCAGCTCCGTGTGTGTAAGGCACACGTCGTAAACTCACGATCAGAGTGTGCTGTGTGCAGCGTGACTCCTCGCCTCCTCTCTACCCGAGGGCCGTGGGGAAAGGAAACTAGAAAAGAAATATCGATGTTGTCTTTTTTTACCGCTTGACTATTTCTATGTCTATGTTCTCGTTACTTTGCTAATGCCTAATAGACTATGAGACCTATAAATTTGTATGCTTGGACTTAGGCTCCTTCTCCGCTAGGGTCCTTGGTCATCGCACGGCCGGCACTGCAGGCACCCAGGGCACCCAAGCGTACGTGTCGTTTGCTGCCACTAAGAGCATCTCCAAGAGTTTGCTATCTCAACTTTGCATCAATATAATTTTGGCAAAACCAGAAAAAATAGCCTCCAACAGTTTGACAAAATAACTTGGCATCAATAGCAACTTAGCAAATCTTCCCTCCGCGCGCGTAAATATACGCGCGCGTATACGGCTTGGCATCCGGGGCTCTTCGTTCGCTTAGCGGGCCTCTTCGTTTTGTTAACGGGTCTTTTTATTTTACCAAGTCAAAAATGCCAAACTCTTGGAGATGGATTGTTTTTTTACTTGACATATAATTTTGGGAGTTGGCAAATCACAAGATTTACCAAGTAAAATTTGATAAACTTTTGGAAATGCTCTAAAACGGGATCCGTATCTGCACTAAACTAATAAGCGCGGTGCACGCGGGAACTGTCAACGAGACGAACAAAACATAAACTACTCGTATTCGCGGGGGTCAATGTAATTTGGCTCTGTAGAAGTTTATTCAATCCGCAAGTAACGCGCTCCGTCGTCTTGTGTTTAATTAAGCGCCCCGGAATTATCTGAAGATCCTGTTTTCTAATCACTCCGGCAGAGGCAGTGGAGACAACGGGAATGTCAACCTCTGAATTCAAACCGTGCAGAGTAAACCATTCGTTGTTCAGAGCATAACGTAGTATTTCCTTGTTCGGATGCACAGCTCTCAGAAGTCAGAAAATTCCCGAAGAGATTGGATCAGATATTTCCCGGGATTCGACAGTGCCATTTTGTTCAAATATTATTAGTATATATGAACAGACCTTCAGAGTTCAGAGACTGACTGCTCCAATTCAACTCAAACATCTGTACAACGCACACCACGATCCAAAATTTTTAGTTACTTTACTCATAAGGCCTTGTTTGATGCACGCGTATCCACTTCAATCTACATGTATTGGAGTGAAATGAAATAAAATTTAGTTTAATTCAACACCAATCCATTTCAACACCAATCCATTTCAACACATGAAGTTGGTAATGGTTCTCTCATATCATGAATTTTAGTACTATAATATATGTTGTCAGTACTTTATATACATGCACGCATTGGATAATAATCACTGGAAAGATAAGGACGATGTGTCCACCTTGAATGGGAACGAAAACCTATCAAACACGTCACTCGAGCAGCATCCTTCTTTTTTTATCTTTTACAACGGAAGTTGGTAATGGTTCTCATATAATGATCTTTATTAGTTCCATATGTATATGTACACAGGTACGAAACATTTATAACTGGAAAAATAAGGAGGAGTACCCTGCATCCGATTAGTTGTATTGATAATACTTTTGCTGGGAAGCTAGTTTTTGGGTACATGTGATAGCAAATATATGTTTAATTTTTTTAAAGGAAATGTTGTAAGGCACCAAATTAGTGTGCTTTGTTTTTTATAATATCGTCATGTTCGATTCTGGCCCTAGAACAATGCAAAATCGTAGCTTTACTTTAGCAACCAATTACTCAACCACCATTAACTAGCACAAGTACTGTGATTAGGGGAGATGCAGCCAGAGAAGATGAACAGGACAGGGATAGCCCGCCAATCCTTCTTTTGTGCTCTTTTTGCTTCTTGTAGCTTCTGTTGAGACAAGCCCAAACACGTCTCGGCTCATTGACGGCCCACTTTTTATACACAAGTTGCCTAACATCGAAAGATCGCGACTTCCGTAAAATATCACTGAAAGACATCGGCCCCGTAAAATATCACTGAAAGATGCACACGTGAACTGAAAGTACCATTCTGTTAGATTTGAGCGTTAGGTCTGTTAACTTAGACCAAAATACCCCCAAACCAGTACAAGAGCTCTAAAATCATAAGAATCAAGCCCCAAACCGGTACAGTAGCTCTAAAAACATAAGAATGAAGCCCAGGACATCAACTGACAGCATTTCAACACATACAAGTCACCATATGCACTAAATATTGAACAAGCACATGAAAAATATTCTGGTTCAATACATGGACTAATATTGACCAACACATCTTGCAAGCACATGGCCAAATAGGTTCACAGTACAGGAACCATATTGGTCTGGTCCAACACATGCAGAACAACACATGCCCAAAATAGGTTCAGTACATGACTTTTTCATACAGCAACAGTTCAATAAAATGATTCAGGATCACACTAGCCTAGTTTATGATGACCCTCCTAGCAATGCCTCCTGGTGATGTATCCAGTTGTGCTGCCATTCGTCTTGTTATTGGTCCTAGACTCACTGGTGTGCCTGGTGGTCTTGTTGGTGTAGAAACAGAAGCTGTCATCCTTCTTGTTGTCGGTCATAATATGAGGTGTGCACTATGAGACAGTTTGCGCACTGCTGTGGAACTTCTAGATGCTTCTTCTTGAGCTGCAGCTTGATCTCCAACCACATCTCCAGAAGTGACGGTATCAATTACTTTGTTGCATGCCAAATGATCTGAAGGCAACCCTAATCTAGCTCTCACGACTTTAACTGGTGAATTCATAAAATGATTATACAGTGACATCATATATTTCAAGAAGCATTCATCCCTCTAATGCTACTTGGTTCATAGTCATTCTACAACCCTACAACATGTTACCTACTCTCCTTAGTGGCAATATCCTAGAACAACATCAATGATTAATTGTTCTCTCTTTTTCATGTTTATTAAGTGGGCAATAAACAGAAAAGAAAGAGCCAAAAGATGCCTTAACTGTAGCCAAACATGGTACCACGTTCACGGACCATCACATTTGGGTTTCCAGCAAGCCCTACTTTCTCTGCAGAGTTCACCATAACCTGGAGATGTAAAGGTTCACTTTGACAAGCAAATGCAAAAGTAAAACAAGTAAATATGGTAAAATAATTAGCTTCAAGCCTTAACCAGGAGGTCATTCTATAAGAACATCTTCAAATTTGTGTATCTTGTCAAAAAATAGCTATAGTAACATGAAGACAACGTATGTCTGGATAATTGTCTTTCCATAAAAAATATCAGACAAATGTATGCTTAAATGGGAAAGGTCATATGAAGAAACATGCACTATAACTCAACAAGAAGATTAATGGATTATCATAGATCAGATAGGGACAGACTGATATCATTTTTGTTAAGTTTCACGTTGTCAGCTAAAGTAATGCGAAAATTCTATCAACTTAAGCCAAGTTACTTCAGAAATTTCATTAGACTCAATTAAATGAAAATTTCCAGTAAGAGCAAAGGGTTCCGCAAGTAGCTAAAATTTCCTGTATTCAAATTTCAATTATACTACCAGTTAGTAAGATGCAACTTACAGAAGGCGTACAGAATTGTCCTTTTTTGATGTTGATAATTTTTCCAGTCTTAGCAGCGGCCACTAGAAGATTTCCACAGAAAAAATCCTTTCATTCAAAGTTGTACCTGGCGACAGAGGAAGGCTGGAATCTGTATAATGTCAGCAACTCGTCCAACAACTTCACACTGATTTCATGAAATAATTAGGAACCATCTATACCTTTAGAGCAAATAATATGCAGTAGGAGATTGTGACTTGATAAAGGGCAATGCAGGTAATGCGCAGTTAGCAACAAGATGGGTTGTTTGATTATAATAGAGTGGGTAATGGTGTTATTGAGTTCCACATATGCTCAGAAAAGTAACAGCTCACCTCTCAAATTAAGTATGAAATTATGAAAAGCAGATCTGGGTATATGTACCAAATCGGGCATTGACACAACATAATCTGTTGATGGGTTACCTGGTGGCTTTCGTGCACATCAGTGACTACCGGAAGGTCATATGTTGCTTTCACCTTTTCAAGGATCTAACAAAATTGGAAATTAAAAAACAATATAATATAAACACACTATCGCACGTGAAAAGCTATGTCAACAATTAGGTACATATACACATCACACAGGCCATTAGTACTTGAACAGATCCCAAGGTATGGCTAGTTGTTAATGTTTCTCCTGGAATCTCAACCTAGGCCATTAGGCCAAAATAACAATATAGCACTAGGTATTTGAACAGGTAATTCTAGTTGTCTAGCCACTTCCAATAATTCAGGTAATCACTGATGCCAAAACTATGGCCAATTTAGTTATCATATGAATTGCAGAGAACTAAACAAGTGTCACATAAGAGAAACAGTGGCTTGACATGAATTTGCACATTGTACTGACTACTGAAGACCAATACAATCAAAACTAGGAAATGCCTGGTCTGATGAAGGATAAAACATGGCTCACCTTTAGGCCTTCTTCAAGACCAGGACCACGGAATGATTTTGACGATGTACGGTTTGCTTTATCAAAGCTGGACTTGAACACAAGTGGAATTCCAAGCCTGTCATGGTCCATATAGTGCTCCTTCTCCTCCTCCTCTACTCTAGCAGGACCAGCTGCTGAAACCCCAAGTTCTTGTTCATCTGCCCACTCTTGACCTTCATATTCTGGACCTACAACTTTATCTTGACCTTCATTGCTGACTACAAGTTGCAGGTTATTATCCTCATCTATGACCTGATTTTGATCCTCCATTTGAGTGACACATGTATCAACAGTCATGATGAACTTCACATTTTTTGAAACCCGTAGCAAGGTAAGAAGCTCTTGATCAGTAGCAAGGCGAGTCGTTTGACCTTTTTTATTTGCAAACCAAAAATTTGCCTCCTGGTTGCTTGCCCAAGCAAAATGTTTGAAAACATCCTTCTCCATGTCAATGATAGAGTACTCATCTGAATCTACCCACCACTCCAAACATCTGCCCTTTCGGTACACCGCTCGACCATCTTCAATAGTTGAGAAGGAGCATACATCAATCACTACTCTACAAGCATTGTTCTCATCAATCCTGAAAATAGTAGCAGTGCAGAAATTAACAACACTTTCACGTGAATCCTCACTTCTAATCTATCTGACTCATTTGTTGCAATTCCCATTGAATCAGTACAAAATCAGTCAACTATCTTCTGATACAAAATCAGTCCATGTATGCCCTACTTCTAATCCCATACAAAATCAGTCCATGTATCTGACAACACACGTGTTTTACAACTAATTTCTACAATACAACTAATCTACGAGCAGCATATGAGGAACAATGAGCAGTAACAGGGAAGGGACGAGCTAGGGTTTCAGTCTTACCCTTCGGGGATCTCCATTGGATGCATATGAGGACACCAGGCTCGAGGGGCCGCTCAGGGACGCCAGGATGACGGAGGGGCGGCGGCGCAGGAGCTCGGAGGGGCGGCGCCGCCGGTGGGAGAGAAAGGGAGGGCGACGACGCTGCGCAGGAGCTGTGAGGGGCGGCGGGCGACGGCGCAGGAGAGAAGGGGCGGGCGACGGCGGTGGGAGTGAAGGGGAGGGGCGGCGACGCAAGAGCTGGGAGGGGCGGCGGCGGTGGGAGAGAAGGGGCGGCGGCGGTGGGAGAGAGGGCGCCGCACGGGAGCTGGGAGGGACATGTCTGTGCTAGAGGATGCGGTAGGATAAGGTTTGCCTGGGACTTGTCCTCCAGCCAAGGGTACAAAGGTCATTCCAGTTCACGTGATGTGCGGAAAAGGGTCCAAAAATAAGTTTTTGGTGAAAAATGCGACGGAGTGCGACTTTCAGTTAACGTGTGCACGTTTTAGTGGTATTTTATGGAGCCGATGTCTTTTAGTGGTATTTTACGGAAGTCGCGATCTTTAGATGCTACAGAACCAATTTTTATGATTTTATCTTCAAGACAATAAAAGAGGGACACAAGCTAATTATGCCTTCTGTTTTGTACCTCGTGAATATTTTTTCCTTCATGCCTAGCTCATCTAGAAATTCTATAGAATGATCGGCCGCTGAAATTGGCTGAAAAAACAAGCCAAAGCTAAATTGTTGTGAGAGAAAAACACTGTTCCGGGTAAAAAAAAGAAATCGGACAAGCTGGCTTTTAAGGTAAGCCGAACGGGGCAATGCCAATGCCACATTCTCCATGTGAGCATCTTTTTTTTGGGAATTAGTAAAAAGTCCATATTACTCCCTCCAAGTTTGGCATATGTCCAAATAACCCCCCAAACTAACATTTGGTTCAATTTACTCTCTCCAACTATTTAAGTTGGTCCAACTGACACCTTAAAGAGATTTCTTTTTTTTTTGTTTCTCTATGTACAAATTATATTTTAGTTTCAAATTTAGTGAGGTGATAGAGGACATTGTGTTTTGTATTAGAAAAATGCACTATGAATTTTCATCATTATGTTTTATACGATATTGTACATCCAGTGTTAATTTATTATTAAATTTCCTAAGCTATCAAAATAGTGGCAAAAAGTTAAGATATGTTTTTCTAACATGACTTATGGCGTTCTCTATCATATCACAAAAGTTGATATTAAGACTCAACTAATACGTGGAAAAACAAAAATAACAAACCATGTAAAGGGGTAAACTAGATCAACTGAAATAGTTTGAGGGAGTAAATTGAATCAAATGTAAGTTTAGGGGGTAATATGGACTTCACGTCTTGTGAATAAATCCGTAAATTCGTAGGGCAAAATTAGACACAGCAGTGTTCTGAAGATTGAGAAGACGTCAAACTACTTTCAGGTTTTCTTTTTATCGAGAGACAACTACTGTTCAGTTTTTTTTTAGCAACTACTGTTCAGTTGAGTTGTTACACTGTAAGGCCAAATATCCCGTGTCTGGATCCACGGGCCGGCAAAATAAAGCCCAGACGATATGAGAACAGGCCGATTCAGCCTGATTCGTGACCCAGGCTTTTTCTCATTTTTGGCCCATCAGGCGATAGATATCTGCAGGCCACGAAACGCACACTCTGAACTTATGGACCTGATGGCCCGAAGCCCAACTTTTGCTGGTCTGGGCTGCAGCAAAGGCCCACCCTCCGTAAGAGTTGTCTCTTTTTCTCCGCGGCATGAAAGAATCACTGCACAGCACAAGCACTAACCATGCATGAAAAGGTAAAGGAAAAGAGTTACCATGGAGAGTGGAGACAAGCCAGATACCTTGGTGATAGATAATATCCCATGCAATATGATAAATAAAATATATATACTACTAGTATAGTCATGAGCACTAGCAGTAGGCGTAGGCGGCCAGGCGAGAATCTGGTCGTCTAGAATCACCAGAAATTGTTGCGAGGAGAATCAGATCTCCCCTTTGGACTCAACGAGATCTCCGGCTTTTTGCGGAGCCCCAGAAAGTAATTTCTCAAAACTGAAAAAGGACAAGCAAGGTGTCGGAATACCAATACCATACCAATCGCTACAGAGAAAACATATATTCTGCCCCCTCCCCCTGATCCGGCGCGAAATCTTCTCTCACATGTTGGAAAATATATACAGTTACAGAATACGTACGCTTATATAACAACTGAAGACATATTTGGATCTTACGATTTAAAGTTCAGTTAGTTAAAGTTAAGAACTAAAGCTTTAAACCCACTTTAGATTATCTATGTGGTCTAAAGCATTTTGAGCTTGGCTAAACTTTAGGCTGCACTTCAAACTCCTGCTTAAGTCTTAAGAGCTAAAGTGGTCTAAAGCTTAGGCCCCATTTGGCTTGAAGAATGGTTTCGATTTCTCAAGCGAAACGGTAGAATCGGCTCCAAACGCTATTTTTCACGGGTGATTCAGTGTTTCTACGTACAAACGCGAAACGGCCAGAAGGCAGTTTCGCACCGATTCTCCTTGTACCCATTCCTAGTTATGTTAATATTTTTTTGCAGTTAACTTTTTTCTAATGCAACGAGTTGAAAATCGATTGTTTAGGTTATTCTTTGTCCACGAAAAAGTTCATAATTTTTTGAAACATGTTTTTATTTATACGATTTTTAGAAAAAAAATATTGTTATGTATCTGAATCCTGTACACTTACCAAATGTTTTTATAAAATGATTCTAATTCATCGTTCGAAACGTTTCTTGAGAGATTATGGATTTGAAACATGTCTACGAGAATCTGAATCTCTACCGAACACACGTTGAGTGGCTAAAGTTAGAAAGATATTGTTGACGCCGAACTAAGGGGGTGTTTGGTTCCTACAGGAAAATTTTAGTCCCTGTCCCATCGGATGTTTGGACACATGCATGAAGTATTAAATATAGACGAAAAAATAACTAATTGCACAGATTGTGGCTAATTTGCGAGACGAATTTTTTAAGCCTAATTAGTCCATGATTTGACAATGTGGTGCTACAGTAAATACGTGCTAATGGTGGATTAATTAGGCTTAATAAATTCGTCTCGTAAATTAGTCTCCATCTATGTAGTTAATTTTATAATTAACTCATATTTAGTTCTCTTAAATAGCATCCGAACGTCCGATGTGACATGGACTAAAATTTAGTCCATGGAACCAAACACCCCCTAAATCTCATATTACACATTATTATGGCCTATCACATCCGAGGTCACATACGACCTATCAGACAACACAACGGGCCATCATAGACGTCGGTCACTTTTTGTTGTCAACAGATATCAACATTTATCATGAAAAAAATAAGTACCATACAAAATATTTTTGCAGTTGGGGTTCATACGCGTTTTTTTTTTTTGTGAATCATAGCTTCATTTCTCAAATAGAGTTATCACAATCGGACTGCAAACATTGCAGCAAGAAGCTAGGGGGAAGAGACCAAACAAAAGACTGTGAACAAGCCGACGCATGTTGCGCGCACAGATGCGCTGCGAAGTTTGCTGATCTTGGCAAAAAGTTCATGATGTCTTTTTATAAACTTATTTAAGATAGTTTTTGACATTGAATAGATCTAGCAGAATTGTATCCTCTTGAGACTGACGCTGTACTGTATTTGGAAGAGAGGACAGATTCCGACTGTATGCAAGCAGAGACGGCAAGGCGAACCGGTGACAGCGGGGTCCGGCAAAAAGAGGAGAAGGCGGAAGCAGCAGCTGTTGGGAGCTGTGAATGTGATGCGAGGCTGCGAGCATCTGGCATGCCGCACTGTTCACCGAGCAACTGGACGCGAGGGTGTGGCCACGGGCTGGCAGTTGCATGCACAGTGGCGGCGGAATCCGTGGGCCACGCACCGAAAGCACGCGGGCGCACGCACCAAACAGAAGCCAACAAGCGGCGGCCGTGTATGAAAGATCTGATTTGATAGGGACGCCCTCGCGGGGTCCAATGATTGACGCCACGGCCGCGGGACAGCCAGCCGGCCAATGGGATCTCCCGCTCTCTCGCTCGCGGCCGCCAGCCAGCCTCGCGGCGCGTGCAGCTTTTACTTTGAGATCCGGCGAGCTCCGGCCGGCGACCGGTGGCGATGATGACGATTAGTCAACCTTAAACTGGACGGACGGAGGCGATTGATGCGACGATAATTATTAATTACTGCTCCTATCGGTTGTTAAAGAGCGAGGACGCCGGTGGGCTAATGATGCTGCCTGACCTGCCTGCCCCGCGACTAGGCGGCAACGAGGCTGGGCCCGGCGGGCGCTTTGGCCGTTTGTTTGTTTAATCGGCGCGCCGGGATATTTGTTAGGGCCGCTTTCCGGCGTTGGTTGGGCGCTTTACACTTGTTAATTAGCTATTAGTCCTCCATTTTGTTTACTCGGCTGGAGCCGACGAGTGCCCAGCGTCATGCGTGGACGCAATCATGGATTGGGTGGAGTCCCGTCCCTTTCGTCTCGTGTCCTCTGTGCAGTTGCTAGCTAGTCCTACCTTCGGTTGTGCACATCCATGATGCGTTCACGGCCTGTCATTTTACACCTTTTTGTTTTGTTTTGCTTTTCGCACGTAAACATAGCGCAACACCCTCGCAGTGTGGTACTACGTGCGTACTCCTACCAACTCCCTCCATCTCTCCAGCAGCATGATACTGTAGATTACTACTAGTACGATGACCGAGTAGTACAAAGCAAGCATCTTCCTAGAAGATGCGTGAAATACAATACAAACTATAAGAAAACTATCGCCGGGGCAGAGGGATGGCTCAAGGAAAATATCTAGAGGAGCTTATTCAACTTACAGACAACTTCAGCCTCTCCTCAGTGTGTATCCATGGCAAAATATTCTAGGGCACTAGGGGGGCTAGAGCCCCGCCCGCCCACCACTGGATCCGTCCTTGCGCCGGAGTCGTTTTTGGCAAACTTTTTTCAGAACAGCTTCGTCTTGACCAAAGAAACTGTTTCACAAGCCAAAGCCCTTTTAGAGAACTAGAGTCCTACCAAACTATCTCTAAACCTTTTGATACATCTTTTTTATACTGGACATACACGGTCTCTTCAACTATACTTTGACTATTTATTTTATATTATATTTATAAACTGATGATAATTTGATAGTATATTTAATTACAAATCTAACCATATCAAGTTTGTATGATAATAATTAGAAATTGCTAGGCAATGCAGATTGTTGGTTAAAGATTTTAAAGTTCGAATCTTAATATGGTGCGCACCATTTTAAGATCACATTAATATTATACTCCCTTGGTCCCAAAATAGGTGACCTTATAGGATTCAAAATTTGTCTCGAAATACTTGACCTTACAGCATAATAATGCAACTTCCTTTTTCTCAATACATCTCTATCTCCATCTCTCTCAATTTTTGTTTTTTTACACCATATCTTTTTTGGCTCCTCAAAAAATTCTCCTGTGCCCAGACCTATAACTGTAAGGTCATCTTTTTTGGGGGATGGATGGAGTAAATAAATCAGTACAAAAAGTACTATTTAGACAAGAAAGATCTCATTGAACAAGGGTGACCATGACCCAGCTTGGTTTTAACCAAGCTAGCTCCGCCCATGGAAGAGACCAGCCAATGAGGCTTTGTTCATGTGCAGAAGAACACCACTTTATTTGTGAAAAGAGGGGGTGTAGGGACTAGGGAGTAGTTTGTAGGAACTTTGTAGCGCTTGCATTTTGGCACGTCATAGCTTAGGCTTAAATTAGGCTTAGCCCCAGTTCGATCTACCCGAAAGGGGCTCGATCATCGACCTATTAATTGGTTCCACGCTAGTACTAGCTATTGACAATGCCATGGATCCTTTGTTTTCACCTGACATGCATGGTTTATATACGAGTAAAATGCATTAGAGGTCTATTAACTTTAGAGCAGGTGTCATTTAGGTCCATCAATTCTCAAACTGCATTTTTAGGTCCTAAACTTTCTAAGTGGTTCACTAGAAGTCCATGCCTCTTCGTTTATGTTTGTATTTTGCAGAAACCTCCCTCTGTTTCTTTTCCTTTCACACGCTTACCCTTCTTCGTCTTCTGAGCGCACGGGGCTGGCGGGAGAGCATGCATCGCGGTGTACTGAGCTACCATATGTGTACTATCGCCGTCTCTGTTCATCACGCGATCGCAGCACAACGTGGACTGCGAGGCCGCAGCCACCAGCACTGTCTCAGACGTCGAGGTGAGGCGCTGCCTCGGAGCGGCGCACTCTGCGACTGCGCCTATGCACGACGCCGCCACCGCGTGATGACGCCATGTTGGCCATGTAGTTCGGGACGATGCCGTCAAACAGGCCGCTGAGCGTCCGTGCACTTGCATCTGTCAGCATCGACGGGTTAGGGAGACCTTCTGGTACAGCTCAGGTTTCGTCAGCAAGCCTGCCAGAGACCTTCTGGAACGCCAGGCGCCGGTCTGCCATGTGCTTCGGGTCGTTCCGGGAGGACGGCTGTTCGTGCTGCTGGAGGTGTTGATCCTCAGGAAGGAGCGAGTGCTTGCCCGGACGCGTCAGCCTCGGTCGTGTGTTGCATGTGTTCGTGAGGGGCTGACGACGGCGGGGACAGGAATTCGAAGAAGGCCGCGACGGCTCGAAACGTGTCCACGCACCGAACCGAGACGTGTGCGCGCACAAGTGCACCGCGCCGCGCGCCAACTGGCTTCCGCTTCCAGATGGACAGCTCGGGCGTAGCTGAACTGCTCCGCCTCTGCCAGCACTTGTCAATCACCAGCTGCAGGTCGTAGCTGAACCCCTTGCACTCGTTAAACACCAGCTGCAATTCGGGCATTTGGCTTAGCTGAACTGCTCCACCTACTGTCCCGTCGCCCCGTGCCCTTCTTCTTCTCCATCTCTGCCAGTAGTATGGCCAGCAGGCCCCCGGCATTAGGCCGACGTCGCGCGGCCCTCGTCGGCTATTTCCTTGCTCCGCCTGATGGACTCCCTGCTCTCTTGCACCCGGCCATGGCCTCTGCTGGCGACGTGGCGGTGGCCGGCGCCTTTAGCAGGTCGACCCTGAAGAGACGCACGAAGTTGTACCTAGACGATGACAGCTTCCCACCCACGCCCACCACGGCGGAGCTCGCCTCGGCGCGGCACCTGCCCACAGAGTTTGTCTCGACACGACTCGCCACTACCGGTGCGCTCAGAAGATGAAGAAGGATAAATGTGTGAAAGAAAAACAAACATAGGGAGGTTTCTGCAAAATATAAACATAAACGAAGGAGTATGGACCTCCAGTGAACCACTTAGAAAGTTTGGGGACCAAAAAATACATTTTTAGAGTTGATGGACCTAGATGACATAGGGGGGGGGGTGTTCAGCGGCCGTAGGGGGGGGGGGGGGCTAGAGCCCCGCCTGCCCACCACTGGATCTGTCCCTGCGCCGGAGTCATTTTTGGCAAACTTTTTTCAGAACGGCTTCGTCTTGACCAAAGAAACTGTTTCACAAGCCAAAGCCCTTTTAGGGAACTAGAGTCCTACCAAACTATCTCTAAATCTTTTGATGCATCTTTTTTATATTGGCCATACACGGTCTCTTCAACCATACTTTGACTATTTATTTATTTATTTATTTTATATTATATTTATAAACTGATGATAATTTGATAGTATATTTAATTACAAATCTAACCATATCAAGTTTGTATGATAATAATTAGAAATTGCTAGGCAATGCAGATTGTTGGTTAAAGATTTTAAAGTTCGAATCTTAATATGGTGCGCACCATTTTAAGATCACATTAATATTATACTCCCTTGGTCCCAAAATAGGTGACCTTATAGGATTCAAAATTTGTCTCGAAATACTTGACCTTACAGCATAATAATGCAACTTCCTTTTTCTCAATACATCTCTATCTCCATCTCTCTCAATTTTTGTTTTTTTACACCATATCTTTTTTGGCTCCTCAAAAAATTCTCCTGTGCCCAGACCTATAACTGTAAGGTCATCTTTTTTGGGGGATGGATGGAGTAAATAAATCAGTACAAAAAGTACTATTTAGACAAGAAAGATCTCATTGAACAAGGGTGACCATGACCCAGCTTGGTTTTAACCAAGCTAGCTCCGCCCATGGAAGAGACCAGCCAATGAGGCTTTGTTCATGTGCAGAAGAACACCACTTTATTTGTGAAAAGAGGGGGTGTAGGGACTAGGGAGTAGTTTGTAGGAACTTTGTAGCGCTTGCATTTTGGCACGTCATAGCTTAGGCTTAAATTAGGCTTAGCCCCAGTTCGATCTACCCGAAAGGGGCTCGATCATCGACCTATTAATTGGTTCCACGCTAGTACTAGCTATTGACAATGCCATGGATCCTTTGTTTTCACCTGACATGCATGGTTTATATACGAGTAAAATGCACTAGAGGTCTATTAACTTTAGAGGAGGTGTCATTTAGGTCCATCAATTCTCAAACTGCATTTTTAGGTCCTAAACTTTCTAAGTGGTTCACTAGAAGTCCATGCCTCTTCGTTTATGTTTGTATTTTGCAGAAACCTCCCTCTGTTTCTTTTCCTTTCACACGCTTACCCTTCTTCGTCTTCTGAGCGCACGGGGCTGGCGGGAGAGTGCAGCGAGCATGCATCGCGGTGTACTGAGCTACCATATGTGTACTATCGCCGTCTCTGTTCATCACGCAATCGCAGCACAACGTGGACTGCGAGGCCGCAGCCACCAGCACTGTCTCAGACGTCGAGGTGAGGCGCTGCCTCGGAGCGGCGCACTCTGCGACTGCGCCTATGCACGACGCCGCCACCGCGTGATGACGCCATGTTGGCCATGTAGTTCGGGACGATGCCGTCAAACAGGCCGCTGAGCGTCCGTGCACTTGCATCTGTCAGCATCGACGGGTTAGGGAGACCTTCTGGTACAGCTCAGGTTTCGTCAGCAAGCCTGCCAGAGACCTTCTGGAACGCCAGGCGCCGGTCTGCCATGTGCTTCGGGTCGTTCCGGGAGGACGGCTGTTCGTGCTGCTGGAGGTGTTGATCCTCAGGAAGGAGCGAGTGCTTGCCCGGACGCGTCAGCCTCGGTCGTGTGTTGCATGTGTTCGTGAGGGGCTGACGACGGCGGGGACAGGAATTCGAAGAAGGCCGCGACGGCTCGAAACGTGTCCACGCACCGAACCGAGACGTGTGCGCGCACAAGTGCACCGCGCCGCGCGCCAACTGGCTTCCGCTTCCAGATGGACAGCTCGGGCGTAGCTGAACTGCTCCGCCTCTGCCAGCACTTGTCAATCACCAGCTGCAGGTCGTAGCTGAACCCCTTGCACTCGTTAAACACCAGCTGCAATTCGGGCATTCGGCTTAGCTGAACTGCTCCACCTACTGTCCCGTCGCCCCGTGCCCTTCTTCTTCTCCATCTCTGCCAGCAGTATGGCCAGCAGGCCCCCGGCATTAGGCCGACGTCGCGCGGCCCTCGTCGGCTATTTCCTTGCTCCGCCTGATGGACTCCCTGCTCTCTTGCACCCGGCCATGGCCTCTGCTGGCGACGTGGCGGTGGCCGGCGCCTTTAGCAGGTCGACCCTGAAGAGACGCACGAAGTTGTACCTAGACGATGACAGCTTCCCACCCACGCCCACCACGGCGGAGCTCGCCTCGGCGCGGCACCTGCCCACAGAGTTTGTCTCGACACGACTCGCCACTACCGGTGCGCTCAGAAGATGAAGAAGGATAAATGTGTGAAAGAAAAACAAACATAGGGAGGTTTCTGCAAAATATAAACATAAACGAAGGAGTATGGACCTCCAGTGAACCACTTAGAAAGTTTGGGGACCAAAAAATACAGTTTTAGAGTTGATGGACTTAGATGACACCTCCTTAAAAGTTAATAAACCTCTGGTGCATTTTACTCTTATATATATATATATATATATATATATATATATATATATATATATATATATATATATATATATATATATATATATATATATATATATATATATATATATATATATATATATATATATATATATATATATATATGGGATTAGTTGGATCGATGGTCCCGGATGAGAAAGGATAGGTTTGTTAAGATACAACTTCGTGCTTGTGCACTGTAGTGCTCGACTTGCAAGATGCATGCGTATCGTCGAGTACCGTACCAAGGTTTGCAGTTGCAGTAGTGCAGGTGGTCCTCGCCGTTCGTTTGTTGGATCACGTACAGACCGGCGACCAACAAAGCAGCAGCTCATACGCTAATCTTTAGCATAAACAAACAAACAGAGCAAACCACTGTCCACTACTAGTTGTTGTTGCTTTAGAGGCAATCAAGGTTCGTGTTTATTGGTGAACGAGCACATCTTTATTTGCTGAAACCACCACAAGAGACTTTGCAGCTAGAGCTAGCATCAGTCGTGCTGCCCTCCATGTAGCCACTGCTTGAGCGCTTTCATTCGTTGGAAGAATCTTCCCACTCTGTGTGGACCAGAGCAATACAATCATGAAATTTGTATTGCTCTGGTACTTATCCATACTCGACAGCACTCATTGGCTGGAAACATGCATGTTTATCTGACTAACTAACAGCCAACAAACTAACATGTGTCATGATTAGGAAACTAACAGTAGAGAATTGAAGTATAAGATCGAGTAGTATGTCACTGTCAGAGTGTGAGCAGCTAGCTACTAGCTCCGTCCGTGGGGGGACGACGTACTCGCCGGGATACAAACGTACGGCTGCTAGTGGTAATTGAAGTATATTGAACAAAGTACCATCTATATGCGAAAATTCCTCCGATCTCGATCCAGTGTCAGGCAATCTAGCACGAGACCCCGGTCAATTCTTGCCTTGTTTTCTTGTCGCGGATTTTGTTTGCTTGCTGTTGGTACTAAGCATACAGCCAGATGTACCTTCATTTTGATACTAGCTAAGCTACTGGATCAGCTCTAAAACTGTTTTCAAATCAAGATGGCAGGTGCTTCTTGACTCTTGAGGCCACTATCATGCATAAACAAGTAGGAAATTAAAAGTGGGCTCTCTCTTCCACTCCGACCAAAAAGAAAAAGGGAAAAGAAAAGCGGATCTTTATTCTTTACATGCATAACAGCTGCCGCCGGGGATTGTTTTCGCTCACGGCGGATCTATCCAGCCACGGTTTTACGCCGTGCATGCATGCATATGCATCAGGTACACGATCGAGCAAAAGTGTGCGTCCATTCCATTCTCCCGGCTTCCGTCTACTCCCTTCGTTCAAAGAAGAAATGTAATTCTCGTTTTTCTTTCGAAAAAATAAACAATTTTACAATATAAAATGTTGATACTATTTTCTATAACATTAGTTAGACTTAAGAAAAATCTGATTTGATGTAAACCTAGACTTATACATAATCATTTTCTTTTTGCCTGGCCATGTTCGCTGGGAGGAATTTGGAGGAATCTGGATGAATTTGGAGAAATTTGTGAGAGCGTAAACAGTGTTTTCCATCTGCGCACAGTGAATTCCGGCTGAAATTGTGAGCAGCCGCGGCTGCTCACAATTTCAGCCGGAATTCTCTGTGCGCAGATGGAAAACACTGTTTACGCTCTCACAAATTCCTCTAAATTCATCTAGATTCCTCTAAATTCCTTCCCGCGAACAGGGCCATACATGTCTCTCAAACTTTCTGAGCGACTGATGCGGTGTGGAATGTGTTCTTCTTTGCGTCATGTATGGATGGCTTTTGCGAGAAAAAGAGACTGATCGGTGGCGTAGATGACAGCATACGTAACGTATGCAGCTGTCTCTCAGCGGCCGCGAAGGCAGCAGCTGAAGGTCAAGAGGCAACGACAGTCGACAGGCACGCACCTGTTTCTGTTTGTGCTCGTCATCAGCTTGTCACGTCGTGCAGCGCTGTGTTGCTTGTCACTCGTGATTATCGCCTGGGTTTGGTGTTGCCGGTTGCAAACATCATGACATCACAACGCACCTGTTCTCCTTTTTCTTCTTCTTTATTTTCTTTAAAACACACACACACACAACGCACTTATGGCTTTATGGGGACTGCACGTACTTGTAAGTACCATTCCGGAGGCTATATATTTCAGTTTTTTTTTGGAACGGAGTATATATTCTGGTACTTTAGTAAATAAAATAGTAATATACAAATAATTGCATATATGATATATATTTATATATGACTTTAGCTACACCTATTCTAAAAATACATATTTACGTTTAAGATAGTATGGGATTCAACGAGTTCATAAAAATACGTATCAATGAGGGGTTACCTGGATTTTGGTTGATACCAGTATTGTGGTCCATATGGGATGGAGCCATTTCTATACCAGTTTAGTCATACGAGATATATCGTCCATTTCAACCGGTACCGAAACACAATTGATATCCTTAGGACGACATGGCTCTAGATAGAACAAATTATCCGGCGGTGGTGCTTGAAACTAATCTCTAGAATAGTTTAGAGGACACGGCTTGACATGACACGATCTTCTAAATACACTTTAATTGTTTATTTTTATTTTATATTGTTTATGATTATAGACCCTGTCAAGTTTTTATTATAATAATCTAAAACATTGTCTAAATTATTATTGAACCTTGTTATGCGTGAACACTTAAAAAATAGATTCAGTTCAGAGAGAGTTTTTATAGAAATCTTTAAGACGTAGTAGGAGATTAAGCACGAATACTTCACTCGTTTTCTCGTCTGTCTATTATACTAATTTGATGTTATATAAATATTGATGTTCTTTTCTATAAATTACTCAAATCTAAAACAGTTTAACTTAGCACAACTCTATAGAAGTTAATTTATTTCAAGATGATAAAGTAACGGAGCAACGGTAGCACAACTCTATAGACTTCTCTCCGAGCAGATCATGGGGCTTCACCATTGCCGTCCATCTCACCAAACAGGTCGACGTCGCTGGCCAGTTTCTTCGCCGTGTCTTCCACCTCATCTTCCAGCTGCTGATGCTCCATCGCCTCCGTCCCTCTGGCGAATCCAGCCCCTATCGCTTGAAGGTCAATGGCTGGGTAGTGGGACCGGACCACCGCTAGGGCGTGTGTAACGGCGGTGACGGTGGCGTCGCGGTTGAAGCTTTTGAAGTTCTCCCACGCCGCCTTGCATCTATCGATGATGGTGTTCGGGCGCGGTGGCCTACCGTCGGACTGAGGAGCCACCTCCATGTCGACGCAGTCGAGCACCGACTTGATTCCGGCTACCACGGCGTCGAGCTTGTTCCTCTGGGTCCTGGCCTCCTGCTCCATCACATCGAACTGTGCTTTGGTCCTCCGACGGTAGTCTGCAGGCGTCACAAGGAACCATCAAACAAAAGATATCACTCCGGCAACAACTCCGACCATGAAGTACTCACCTTTCAGCTCCTCGGCCAGCTTCTCCGCCCACCCAGCCGTCTTCTCCTCCTCCTCCTGGAGTTGACTGACGACTTGGCGCAACCGACCGAGCTCTGCGTCTTGCTCTCCAAGCATAATGGTCGTCAGCAACAATACGATTTTAGCAATGTAGAGTAATTCCGTCGATCCACCATACCTTTTTTCTACTCGAAGACTTTCCGTAGCTGCTCGGACTTGGTCTTCAGCTGCTCGAAAGCACCCGTCAACTGCTCAGAGATGGTGGCCAGCAACTCGGACCAGTCCCACAACTACTCGGACACAGTCACCAGCTGCTCGGATAGGACGCCCTTCTGGTACTCCATATCCCGCGTGTTGGATTTAGCAAGATCACGCTCGCGCTGGGACCTCTGGATGTTTTTCTCCATAAGTTTTAATGCCTCCTTCAGCTTTTCATTCTCCTCGGCGAGGGGCTCCATCCTCTTGATCAGCTAGCGCCGTTGTTCGGCGGTCCGAGCAATACCCTACAAAAGCGCTAAGATTATGAAGAACTCAAAATCTCCAACGACAAACACGAACATTGATGACGCAATGCTAACCTTGATCTATTTCACCACCGTGGAAAGGGTGAACTCTAGCCTCCTGAGATCCTTGGTGGTGTCCTCCTCCTCAATGACCACCACTTCGTCACCCCGCTTACGGATGATTCGGATGGCTTGAGGTCGTGATTCCTCACGCTCAATCTCTTCCACCTCTTCCTCTTCCTCTGCAGCGGGTGGCGCCACCTGGGGGCTTGGTGGACGCACAATGCGTCCGACCACTGTCGATGTTTTACCACCGGTAACCCGTCACGGGGTACCCGGGACGGTGATTTGTTCGGAGGGGTATCGGCGTTTGCAGGAACTCGGTAGTAAACGCAGGGAGACAATGATTTATATTGGTTCAGCACGCCGGAAATTCACGGCGCCCTACGTCCAGTCTGGTGTGGATAGTATATTGCACCCTGCGCTATATGTTGTGTTGCGAGGTATGTCGGTTATGTCTGTCGCTGCCGATCTAGGGACCCCTGCCCTCCTTTATATAGTCTAGGAGAGGCGGGAGTCCTAGTCGGTTACAAAGTAGAGATCCTAGTAGGATTATGTGTAACTAGTTCTAGTAGAATTACATGTAGGGAATCCTAGTTGGACTAGGTCTTCTTCTCTTTTCTCCGTGGGAAACCCCATGGGTCCCGTATCGACAAGCCCCCGAGCATCTCATGGATGAGCTTCGGAAGCCTTCTTGTTCTTCTTGGTCTTCGTTGAGTTGTTGTAAATCCGTTCGAGGTTCTTCTTGAAGTGAAACCTTGAGATGGTCTTCTTTGTCTTTTCTTCGGCTGATGTGCACTTTTGGATAAAAGTGCACTCAGTGAGTGTAGCCCCCGAGCCTCTTGCTTGTTGGGACAAGAAGCCAGAGGGTCCCTTTAGTCTTCTTGGTTGATCCGAGTTCTTTTTCGGTGGGTGCAATTTTTCATAAAAATTGCACTCACTGAGTGTAGCCCCCGAGCCTCTTGCTTTTGCTTGCAAAAGTTGGAGGGTCCAGATTCTTGTCTTAAAAAATTTTTTGGGGTTATGTATCCCGCAACCCCCGAGTCTTCTCCGAGTACTTTTCTTTAGAATAGAAATCGGATGAAGGGTCTTGATGTGTTGTCTTTGTTGTAGTCTTGAGTACTTGTATTCTTGGTCTTTCATCCTTGAATTCGAGCCCCTGAGCGTAGTTGAAGCGAATGCCGAGCCCCCGAGCTTAGTGTTTGACTAAGCCGTGATGCTCTTCCGAGTTGTTTTTATTCATCCAAGTCATTTCTAGACTTCTCTGGTTCTTGATGTACCTCTTCCAGGTTGTTTGCACTTCGTCCAGGTTCTTTCTAAACTTGTATGTACCTTATCCGGGTTGTTTTCTGATTTGACTAAGTCATGATGCTCTTCCGAGTTGTTTTTATTCATCCAGGTCGTTTTCCAGACTTCTCTGGTTCTTGATGTACCTCTTCCAGGTTGTTTGCATTTTGTCCAGGTTCTTTCTGAACTTGTATGTACCTTATCCGGGTTGTTTTCTGATCAATCCGGGTTCTTCCTGAATTTGTCTTGGTACTTGCAACACCTCTTCGGGGTTGTTTTATGATCGATCCGGGTTCTTTCTGGATTTGTCTTGGTACTTGCCGTACCTTGTCGGGGTTCTTTTTTTATCAATCCGGGTTCTTTCTGAGCTTGTCTTGGTTCTTGTCGTACCTCATCAGCGTTCTTTTTTGATCAAACCAGGTTGTTTCTGGACTTGTCTGAGTAAAATAGCTCTTAAGAGCGTGTTTTTCCTGATCTCATGGTATAGATGTAGCTCCCTTGGTTCATGGCCGCGTTGTTGATCGCTGCAGCCGAGTTGCTGGGTATTTCGGACGAGTAGTTGGATACCACATCCGAGCAGTTGGTTGTAGACACGTTGAGCATCCGAAATTCGTCACCGACTATTTTGTTGGTTCTAAGTAGTAGTCGAGGTAGTCATTGAGCATCGCGGCGGAGTCGGCGGGTTGTTGTAGTGGTAGCCGGAATCCGTCGTCGTCGTGGAGTACTCGGAGAGTGTTGCGCTATTACCAGGTTGTCGTAGTGGCCTGCTTGCTTCCAGTCGGATGGCTTGCTTGTTGGCCAGCTAGAATAGCTTGTCGACAGGAATGTACGTATCATGTACGAGCCTTGATATGTACATGCGTGCACATACATAAATAGTGCACAAACGCCTTGGCCTTGCCTGCTTCTTTGGTCGTTCGTCTTGCTTCATGGTCAGTCCTCCATATCCGAGTTGATCTTGATTTTGTACCGTTCATGCTGAGGTCTTCGTATCCGAATTCATCTTAACTTTTTGCGTTCGTGCAGACTTGTCGGTGTTTCAGACCGGGGGGTCCTCAACCAACTAGTGAATTTGTTCTGCGTGCTCCCGATTCCGGATGGTGATGCAAAGAGACACAAGGTTTATACTGGTTCAGGCAATCGGCGCCCTACGTCCAGTCTGAGGGATAGAACTTGTATTCCTCGCACCGAAGTGCTCGTAGCAGGGGGTTATAAGCTGAGGGAGAGAGGGAACTTGTCCCAGGTCTCGGCAGGGTGTCGTGTGGCCGTCTGAGACGTTGCTCTCAAGCGGCTAGAGGGTGTGGCTATGTGTGTGTTATCCGGGACGTCTCTCCTCCCTCTCTAAGTGGCCCAAGTCCTCTCCTTTTATAGTTGAATGGGGGACAAGGGCAGTACATGTATTACTATGCGGCGTCGTGCCGATAGGAACGGCATGTCCAAACCCTGTGGTCTGTTCCTGTGGCGGCGTGGTCGTCGAGGTGGCCCATCCTTGGAGTACCGGGGCGTCGTGGTCGTCCCATCAGATCCTGTGCGTCGTGGGAGCCCCAGGAATTCCTCGGAGTGGACGTGACGGCGACCATAAGCCGCTGGAGACGGACTATGCATGAGGCCGAAACTTGGTCAGGGCCGAGGCTGGTACTTCGATGGGGGGTCTCGGCAGGCGCGGACCCCAACGTTGCCGAGGCCCTGATGCACAGTGCCGAGGCTTTGGTGTACAGCGCCGAGGCCTTGAACGGGCGGCTGATCGTGGACACAGTGGTAGGACACAGTGGCCAGTAACCCCCGCCATACCCTGTCCCAGGCGCTGATCGTGGTCACAGTGGCAGGACACAGTGGCCGGTAACCCCCGCCGTGCCCTGCCCCGGCCGGTATGGTGCTGATGCGACCTCGGGTCGCGTCGGTCTTTTTGTGACGTTGAGCCGCTGTCCGGCTGAGATCACGGGGGTGGTTGGAAGCATTAAATGGGATGTGACCGGCTGTCGGGAGGGTCGGCCGAGGCGGGGGGCGACGGACCGCGGGTGAGCCGGCCTCGAGCGACACGGAGAATGGGGCCTCGCGCGAGGCGGAGATCGGGCTCCTTGCCGAGACTTCGCGCGAGGGGCCTCGCGCGATACGGAGACCGCGCCTCCTGCCGAGGCCTTCTGTGGGGAGCCTCGGGCGAGGCGGAGATGGCGTTCCCTACCGAGGCATCCGTTTCGGGGCTCGACACGAGGAGGAGGAGGACCCAGTGGGCCTGGTCGCGACGGGGAGGGGCCCGCGACTCACCTTTTTGCTTTTATCCTCATTATTTTTTAGATGGGACTTGGACAACCCATTTGATGTTTTGCTTGGGGTACCCCATTCTGAGGTACCCGATAGTAGCCCCCGAGCCTCGGGGGGAGTGCGTGCACTCCCCCTGAGGGTTGGCCGAAGCTTGGTTCAAACCTGCCCCGTAGGAATTGGGGTTTGTTTTTTGAGGTTCTGGTGGGTGCGCGCGAGCACACCCGCCGGGTGTAGCCCCCGAGCCCCTGGGGGAGTGGAGTTACTCCTCCAGGGGCTTTCTTCGTTTCCGTGTCTTGAACGAGTAGTTCTTATTGCATTTGCCAAGCCCCCAAGCGTAAGTTCGGGTTGCGGGGATCTAGGCGAGGCTGCAGGGAGGCCTCTAGCCTCTCCGAGGAGCGAGAGGTTCGTCAGGGGTTCCCCTGACTTTTTATGCGACCCTCGTGCTTCCTTTTCGCTCGGAAGGAGGGGTGGAACGTGCCTCGCTACCCTCGATGGGCACGAGCGGTGGCACTTCCGGTGAGCTGTTAGCGGGTAGTCCGAGTGCAGGCCCGAGCCCCGTTCGCTGGGGGACGGCTAGTGGTCCAGGGACGCACTCCAAGAGTACCAGGGGGTTTCTCTAGTGGGTGCCGAGGCCGTTCACGGGCCTCGGTGGCTTGGTGCCTCCCTACGGTGGGATCCCATTCGGATACTTCCCCGCCGGTCTCGGACACGACTTAGGACGCCCCGAGCGGCCGTTCGCTCGGGTCTGGGCCATTCGTAGGCTCGCCCCGATGTCGTCCCTGACTCTGTTGCCCTGGGGCGGCTGTCGAAACCTTTTGGAGGCCCAGCCTTCGAACCCCTGGACCGTAACGGGCTCGGCGCCCTTTTATCGTGTTTGTAGCGAAACCTCTAGCGCGGTTTTGGACTGTTGGCCTTTGTCTTGGGTGTTCTGGCCCTTTCATCTGGTCTCCACGTGTCCTTTTCGTTCGGACGGAGGGTTAGTTTGCCGAGCCCATTCTGGTCTCGGCAAGGTTGCAGGAAGAGCCCCTAGCCTCTGCGTGAGAGGGCCGTCGGGAGTTCCCCTGACTTTTTATGCGCCCCTCGCGCGTGAGGGTTTGTTTGCCGAGGCCCCTTTGGGCGCGAGCCCGGGTCGTGAGGTCTCGGCATATTTGCAGGAGGAGCCCCCTAGCCTCTGCATAGGGCGAGAAGGCCGTCAGGGGTTCCCCTGACTTTTTATGCAACCCTCGCGCTTCCTTTTCGCTCGGAAGGAGGGGTGGAACGTGCCTCGCTACCCTCGATGGGCACGAGCGGTGGCACTTCTGGTGAGCTGTTATCGGGTAGTCCGAGTGGAGGTCCGAACCCCGTTCGTTAGGGGACGGCTAGCGGTCCAGAGACACACTCCAAGAGTACCAGAGGATTTCTCTAGTGGGTGCCGAGGCCGTTCGTTGGGCCTCGGTGGCTCGGTGCCTCCCTACGGTGGGATCCCATTCGGATACTTTCCTACTGGTCTCGGACACAACTTTGGGCGTCCCAGGCGTTTCGCTCGCTTGGGCCTCAGCCCCGTATAGGCTCGCCCGTAGTCGCCCCTGACTCTGTTATCCTGGGGCAGCTGTCGAAACCCTTTGGGGTCTAGCTTTCGAACCCCTGGATCGTAACGGGCTCAGAGCCCGATTCCTTCCTATGAAAGGAACAGGCCGCGGGAAAAATCCTCCCTATTGGCTCGGCCGCGGGTGGTGCGCCTTTTGAGGCGGTTTCACGGGGAGGCGAAGCGACGCCTGCTGCCATAGTGGGCGAGCACGACGTGATGGACGGGACGTAACTGTTCTCGCATTTAATGCGGGAGACGTGGGTGCGTGGGCCGCCGAAATCGGCTCGTGGTTAACCGCGCCGGACGGGGAACACCTTTCTGATTTCATCGCCCGTTCGTTTCGCCTCCTCCCTGCATATATACCCGAAGGGTCTTGCCCCTCCTTATCTTACCTTGCCTGCCACCTCCGTTGAGCCGTCGCCAGAGCAGCAGGTGCCGGGGAGAAGAGGAGAGAAGAGCGAGTCTAGGGAGAAAGCGAGAAAAAAGCAAGAGCGTGGAGGGGGGGAGAAAAACTCACCGCCGCGCCCGATTCCTCCATCGCATTCATGGCCGGCAACGTCGTCGTTGTCGAGGCGGACCCCTGGGATCCGTCAGATGTCACTGAGGAGATGCTCCAGTCGCTTGTCGACGGTGGACTCCTCCGCCCGGTGACAGACCCTAGCAGGCCGGAGTGGATTGCTCCGTTCGGCGAGCTGGAGCCGAGGCCCCGCGACGGCTACGTCGTGAGCTTCGTCTCCTTCCACGAGCGCGGCCTCGGCGTTCTGGCGGACTGGTTCATGCGGGCGCTCCCGCGTTACTACGGAGTGGAGCTTCACAATTTTAATCCCAACTCCATCGCTCAGGCGGCTATCTTTGTTGCCGTCTGCGAGGGGTTTTTGGGGATCGCTCCCCATTGGGATTTGTGGCTCCACCTGTTCCAGGCGGGGCATACTACCAAGCCGACGGGCACGTCGGGCCAGAGGAAGGCATCGAGGGCCGGAGGCTACACTCTCCAAGTGCGTCAGGACCGCCTGCACCTCTACATCCCGGCCCAACTCGCGTCCTCCAACCGCCGGTGGTACACGAGTTGGTTCTACCTCCGCAACGACGACGGGGGACTTCCCCCTTATACTGGGCGGATTGTGGGGAGTTGCCTGGAGAAATGGAAATGGGGCGTCCTGAAGGTCGACCAGCCCAAGCTGGAGCCGCTCCTGGAGGGGCTGGCGAGGCTGCGGAACCATGGCCTCACCGCCGCTGTGGTCGTGGCCGCCTTCCACCACCGGAGGGTGCTACCGCTGATGGTTCGACGGCGGCGGCTGTTCGAGATGAGGCTGGGTGAGCCCGTCGAAGGCACCCGGATGTCTTCCTCTACCCTCTCCGACGAGGAGATTCACCGTTGGGTGGGGGAGACGGTAGATGTGAAGTTGAGGGGCGGCAACCTGACCCCCCTCGCGATGCGACCATCGCGGGGGTTTCTTTCGCTAGTAAGTCGAGTGCCGCTGCAGCCTCTGAGCTTCCTCAATCTCCCTTTATCCCTTGTTTCCTTATGCACGTTTGTGGTTTGTTCAGGGGATGAGGGACGTGCGCTCCTCCCCGCCGCCCGTTCCCGAGGACGCGGGGCAGCGGGCGATTAACCGCGCTCACGCCGACGCGCAGAAGAAGCGGAAGGATGCTAAGGCGGCGAAGCGCACGAAGCACATCCTTGCGCGCGAGGCATTGGATAAACGCCGCCGTCAGCAACGGAAGGAAGGTCTCCCGTTGGAGGAGTCCCCGTCGACGTCGTTGTCGACGGAGGCCTCGGACGGGAATGACAAGGGCGAGGTGGGGCGAGGCCCCCTAGACCACCTTCCGGACGTCGAGGAGGTGGCTCCCGGGGCGTCGGTGAGCAGCCCGGCACCCCCGGGAAGGAGAGAGGAAGCGGACCCGGGGCCGGCGGTGGCCCCCTCCGGGGCCGTGGCCGACACGCCCGAGGCGCGGGCGTTAGGCAAACGCGCCGTCAGCCCGGTAAGCTCGGCGGTCGCGGCGGAGCCGGTGGCGGTGGAGGCGACGCCGCCGGCCCCGCAGAGCATCGAAGGGGCGCCGGGGTCCGCCGAGGACCGACCGGCGCCGGTGGATACGGATGCGACGCTGCTGCCGCCGCCTCCGCCGTTGCGGAGGAGGTTTGCTGTGGCGAAGCTGGGGCTGCCCTGTTCAAAGTAAGTGTGTTTTTGGCGGGGTTATGGTGTCTTCCATTCGCTTTTTTGGTCTCGTGCTGACCCTGTAGGTTGATTTTCTTTAGTCGGAAGCGGTCTGCGGATGACCTCCCCTTGGCGCCCCTTAAAGCGCTCAAGGCGAGCCCCGGCTCCTCTGCCCACTGGGTGGCGGAGGCACAAGCCGCCATCCAGCGCGGCGCGGCGTCGGCGAGGGTCGACCCACAGGAACTGGCTGCCCAAGGAAGGGTTGCCGAGGCGGCCCCTACTCGGTCAGATGGGGCCATCGTGCCCTTTGTTGCCGAGGCTCTCGGGGCCCCCGGGGCTGAGGCGATGGGGGCCTCGATGCCCATGACCGCCGAGACCGCAGTGTCCGCGGCCGGCGCTTCTGCGTCTGGCGAGGCCATAATGACGGAGGCCAGAGCCCCCAAGACCGCCGAGGTCGTGACTGCAGAGGCCGGAGCCCCCGAGGTCACCACGGCCGTCGTGATGGCAGCGAGGCCGTCTGTGCAGGAGGCAGAGATGTCGGCGGCGGAGGCCTCGGCCGTGCCCTTGGCCCAGGGCCCACCGTTGTTGCGGGAGAGTGCCCGGGAGACGGAGGTCTATCCGATCTCCTCCGACGACACATCCCGGGCACGGGAGGTGGTTGGCGCCGAGGAGACCGATGCCGTGGAGCAGCTGGCGCCGCTCTTAGACGAGGGAAGCTCGGTCCTCGTGCGGGTGCGACCCGAGCCCCGCGGGTGGGATCACCCGCGGGTACTGTGGTGGAGCCGGGACGACCCTGAGGGGGAGCCTTTGTTCGCCCTCGAGGACACGGCCGAGGGCAGGCGCTGGAGTACCTTCGAGCAGTACCGCGAGCTGGCGGAACGGTCGCTACGGACGGCGCTGTCCGTGGTGGCCGACGATCTGCCCGGAGTCGCTCAGGTTTGAGTTTTCCTTTCTCGCGCGACGTTGTTCTTTCCTTGTTTTATCGCAATCGACGACCTCGGCTCTGCCTCCTCAGGAGCTCGAGACCTGGTCCCTCAGGAAGTCGGTCTTCCTCCGGCGGGAGAGGGGTATCTGGGACCAGCTTCAGAGGCAGAGGGGCCTTCTTGCCGATGCTAACGAGCTTCTGTCGGCCCGAAGCGCGGAGGTGGAGGACCTCCGCCTTCGCTGTGCCGACGCGAAGGTCGAGGCGGCCACAGCCCAGACGCAGCTCGCCCCCTTGGCGGCGTGGATCAAGGAGCTGGAGGAGGAGCTTACCCGCGCCGTCAGCGACCGGGACGCCTTCAGGTCCCAGGCTGAAGAAGCGACGACCTCGGGCAAGGCCCTCGCCGGGCAGCTGGGGGCGGAGGAGAGTGCGCACCGGCTGACCAAAGGCGCTCTGAACGAGGCCCTTGCTACGGCTGAGGCCTCACAAATCGAGGCTGTGGTTTTGAGGGGGGCGGTCGAGGGTGAGTTTGGGTCCCCTTGTTTTGTTTTCTTCCCCTTATGTTGGCTTCCTAACTTCCTTGTATGACACAGAGCTAGGGAGTGAAGCCTCCAGGGTGGCCGAGGCCTCTCGAGTCGAGGCCCAGCGGTTGAAGGAGAAAGCCGAGGTCTGTCGGGCTGAGACCCGACGCTGGGAGCTGAAGGCCAAGGGTGAGCTCCGTGGCCCCCCGTTCCTAACTTAGGTTGTTTTTTCTCTGGCTCGACCTTATTTCATTTTCCGTGGTGCAGAGTCAGAGGCGGAGATCGTTCGGGTCGCCGAGGCTTCCAGCGCGGTGCAGACGGTGCTCGAGACCGAGATCAGGGAACACGAGGCGCTAAAGCGTGCTGCCCTTTCCGCCTGCGAGGCCCTGGAGGTCGAGAGGGTTCAGTCGGGTAGCTCCCTAGGGAGCCGCTTGATTGCGCTGAGCAGCCAAATGCGCGAGCGGCTCCGAGGGGCGCTGCACACGGGTGTCAAGCGGGCGATGGCCGTCATCTCTTCTCACTACCTCGGCGTCGACCTCCCGGCCATCAGTGATGGTTACGTTCTGCCTGATGATGACGAGGAGGCCCACGTGGCGGTCGCGAAGCTGCTGGAGGTGGCGGAAGGCCCTGGCACGGCGCTGGCGACGCTCTTTGAAGATGAGGTGGTTCCTCCCCTACCCTCTGCTGGTGCTGGGGGTCCTGAGCCTTAATCTGGGCCCCGGGGGCTATGTAAAGATGGAATAGGGGTTATTTTTGTATCATAACGTTCGTGGCCGTCGAGGCTTTTATTTCTGACGTATTTGTGTTTCTTAGTTGTTTTTCTCATGTTTCCGAGCCTTTGCCCTCTGTTGCTCCTGATCCGATTTCGTTTGCAAGACACCCCTTTGGGGCCTAAGCCGTCCCTTGAGAGAGAGGTAGTGAGGGAGTGTCATAGCCCGGGGGCGTAGGCCGTCTCGCGACTCAGCCGGCCTCTTGCTTAGGAAACGGACCTTGGTCCGAGGAGTCTCTACAAATGATTCGTCAGAGCCTGCCAGAGACTTGGCGTAGGAATTTTTTTTTTGAAAAGCAACTAAAAATGGTGCGTGGGACCTAGGGGAAGTCCCCCATCTAGCCCCTGAGGGAGGCTTGGTTCTACTAGGGCAGAGCCGAGTCTCCCTTATTGTGTTTATTGTACTGCCGAGACCTACGGTGGGCTCGGGGGGTTTCTCGAAAAGTAAAGACCAACTAAAGAACGCTTTTTAATTGCATTTCGAGAAACGACATATACAATGCTTGGAAATTTAGGGATAAAAGCGACGTAGCTGTTCTATGTTCCAAGCGTTGGTGAAGATTTCGCCCTTTTCGTTGGCCAGCTTGTAGGTCCCGGGCTTCAGGACTTGGGCGATGATGTACGGTCCTTCCCATGGCGGGGTTAGCTTGTGGCGACCCTTGTTGCTCTGCGCTAGCCTCAGCACCAGGTCGCCTACCTTCAGGTCTCGGCCTCGGACGCGAGCTGGTCGGACTCTTTCATCTTGATCTGATGGTACCCAGAGTACGCATCAAGGAACGACAAGGTCTCGCACCCTGCGGTGGAATCAACGATTTGATCGATTCGAGGTAATGGGAAGGGGACCTTTGGACAGGCTTTGTTCAGACTAGTGTAGTCTACGCACATTCTCCATTTCCCATTCTTCTTCTTGACTAAAACAGGGTTAGCCAACCACTCTGGGTGGGATACTTCCTTGATGAACCCAGCCGCCAAGAGTTTCTGTACCTCCTCTCCGATGGCCCTGCGCTTTTCTTCGTCGAAGCAGCGTAGGCGTTGCCTCGCCAGTCTAGATCCAGCCCGGATGTCCAGGGCGTGCTCGGCGACTTCCCTTGGTATGCCCGGCATATTCAAGGGACTCCATGCGAATATGTCGACGTTCGCACGGAGAAAGTCGACGAGCACGGCTTCCTATTTGATGTCGAGGGTGGCGCTGATTCTCAGCGCCCGGTCGTCGGGGCAGGCGGGGTCGATCGGGATGAGTTTGATGGTTTCAGCGGGCTCGAACGCCCCCGTGCGATGCTTGGAGTCAGGCACCTCGCCACTGAGTTGGTTGAGGTGGGCGATGAGGGTCTTGGTCTCTACAAGAGCCTCGGCGTACTCGATGCACTCGACGTCGCAGTCGTATGCATGTTCGTACGTGGACTCGATTGTGATGACACCATTAGGGCCTGGCATCTTGAGCTTGAGGTAGGTATAGTTGGGCACTGCCATGAATTTGGCGTAGCACGGTCGTCCCAAAATGGCGTGGTAGGCTCCCCCGAACCCGACTACCTCGAAGGTGAGGACTTCCTTGCGGTAGTTGGAAGGGGTGCCGAAACAGACAGGAAGGTCGATGCGCCCGAGGGGTTGCGTGCGCCTCCCTGGCACGATGCCGTGGAAGGGTGCGACGTCGCCTCGTAGTCTCGATCGGTCGACTTCCAAGAGCTCCAGGGTGTTGGCGTAGAGGATGTTGAGGCCGTTGCCTCCGTCCATCAACACCTTGGAGAGTCGGGTGTTGCCGATGATCGGGTCGATGACCAGTGGGTGCTGCCCGGGGTTCGGAATACGGTCGGGATGGTCACCTCGATCGAAGGTGATCGCCTCTCAAGACCAGTCGAAATACTGGGGGGTGGCCACCTTGACCGAGAAGACTTCACAGCGTTCCCTCTTGTGCTGCCGCGCCGTAAGGCATGCCGAGGGCCCACCGAAGATCATGAAAGCGTTGCGCACCTCGGGGAACCCGTCGTCCTTGTCTTCGTCCCGACCGCCGGTGCCCTTCTGCTTGGCGTCGTCGTCGGGGGGCCCAAGGTGGGCGTAGTAGCGCCGCAGCATGGTGCAATCCTCGAGAGCGTGCCTGACCAGGCCCTGGTGGTAAGGGCAGGGTTTCTTGAGCATGTCATCGAAGGGCCTAGGGCCTTTGGGGCCTCGGGGATTCTTGCGCTCTGTGGTCGCGACCAAATCAGCCTCCAGGACCTCCTGCCTCCCCGGGCGCCCCTTTTTCTTTTTCTTAGGGAGGTGGGAGGCTGAGGCCTCGGGGGCCTCTTCCCTCCGCTTACCCTTGGTATCGGCGTCGGCGAAGATGGCTCCGACAGCCTCTTCTCCTGAGGCAAAGCTGGTGGCGATGTCGAGGAGCGCGGCAGCAGAGCGTGGGACGTTGCGACCTAACTCTCGGACCAAGTCCCGACAAGTGGTGCCGGAGAGGAAAGCCTGGACGATCTTCGAGTCGCCGACGCTGGGTAGCTCGGTGCACTGTTTAGAGAAGCGCCGGATGAAGTCCCGGAGGGACTCGTCCGGCTTCTGGCGACAGCTCTTAAGATCCCAGGAATTCCCAGGGCACACGTATGTGCCCTGGAAGTTCCCAACGAAGATCCTAACCAAGTCGCGCCAGTCGTGGATTTGCGAGGGAGGGAGATGCTCGAGCCAAGCTCGTGCCGAGTCCAACAAGAGCAAAGGGAGATTGCGGATGATAAGTAGGTCATTGTCTGCGCCACCTAGTTGGCCGGCCAGGCGGTAATCGGCGAGCCAGAGTTCCGGGTTGGTCTCGCCGTTGTACTTCGTGAGATTGGCCGGCTGTCGGAACCGGGCGGGGAAAGGAGCAGTGTGGATGGCCCTGCTGAAGACCCGAGGGCCTGGCGGCTCAGGGGAAGGACTACGGTCCTCACTGCTGTCGTAGCGGCCGCCTCGGTGTGGGTGGTAGCCCCGAGCGGGCCCCTCGCTGTCGTGGCGTCGTCGCCTGCTGACCGCCTCATGGTCTCCCTGCACCTCACGTCGATTGCCGAGGTGGTCCGGAAGCACAGGGACCCTGTGGGCCATTGGCACTTGGTCGGGCTCGGGACGAGCCGGGGCTTCCCTGTCCTGCCGAGGCGGTGCCGTGAGAAGGTTCGAGGCGCCCCCGCGCCGTCGGGAGGCGGAACTCTCGGCTTGCTGAACCGCAGCGGTCTCTAGGAGATCGCGGAGCTCGCCGCGGACCCGCCGCCCCTCCGTGGTAGAAGGCTCGGGCATTGCACGGACCAGCATTGCCGCAGCCGCGACGTTTTGGCTGGCGCGATTGAAGACTGGGGGTTGCTCGCTTCCTTCGTCATCTTGGATGCGGTGATACACATCGTGAGCTCTTCGTCGGGCTCCCCCGCCTTCACCGCGGCCTCGCTGTTCCTATTCGAGAGAGTCTCGAAGCTGCTGCAGAAGGAGTTGGTCTTGCTTGACCCTGGCCTGGAGTTCACGGAGCTGCTCTAGGTCTGGGCGCTGAGGTCGTGCAAGAGCGACATCCTCATTTCGTGCGGCAGGCAGGACATTGCCCGAGGGCGTGACGGCGCCCGCCCCTGGACGGAGTGGGGAGCGGCTACCTGCCCCCTCGTCCTCTTTGCCTGCCCTCGGCATCCCGAGCCCGACGTGGAAACACTCACTTGTGGGGTCGTAAGTGCCTTCGTCGTCGGAGTCGGAGTAACCGAAGCAGTAGTCACTTGCGGCCAAGAACTGGCGCAAAGTCCCAGGGTCGTGGAGCCCGGAGAAATCCGCCCCGGGCCATGCCTCGTCCTCATCCGAGGAGTCAGCGTGGGTGCTTAGGTCGAGACCGAAGCGCTGGCAGTGTTCTGAGGGACCTTCATGAGCAGCAGCGTGTGCGTAGATGTAAGAAGCGGCGGCATTTCTCAATCCACAGGGGTGTGGAGATGACGTCGTTGCCCGGTTCTGCTCCGTCGGGGTCGATTTTTCAGGGAGTGGTGGAGCGGAGCTTGACGACTGGGCATCATCGCGAGCCACCGGCGATTTCCCCTTGTCCAAGCTCAGGCCAGACAGGTCCCTAGCCAGGGACCCCGTACCAACAGCTGGTCGTAGGGTATCGGCGGTGAGTGGCGTGCCGCCCTGCGTTCGTGTAGCGTCGGGGTGGCCTTGCTCGTGTCATGCCTGGTCAGCGCGGCGAGAGCGGCCGCCCGGGCGCCGCCTGCGCCTGGGCTATCGGTGCGCAACTTCTTCGTCGAGCGGTGGGCTCGAGGAGCGAGGAGTACCATATCGTACTCATGCCCTAAAGACATGAACTCTAGGCTCCCGAACCGAACTACGGTGCCGAGACGCAATGGTCGCACGGGGTATGCCATCCGGAACCTGCTGGGATGACGAAACTGACACGCAGACGCCCCCTACCTGGCGCGCCAACTGTCGGTGTTTCGGACCGGGGGGTCCTCAACCAACTAGTGAATTTGTTCTGCGTGCTCCCGATTCTGGATGGTGATGCAAAGAGACACAAGGTTTATACTGGTTCAGACAATCGGCGCCCTACGTCCAGTCTGAGGGATAGAACTTGTATTCCTCGCACCGAAGTGCTCGTAGCAGGGGGTTACAAGCTGAGGGAGAGAGGGAACTTGTCCCAGGTCTCGGCAGGGTGTCGTGTGGCCGTCTGAGACGTTGCTCTCAAGCGGCTAGAGGGTGTGGCTGTGTGTGTGTTATCCGGGACGTCTCTCCTCCCTCTCTAAGTGGCCCAAGTCCTCTCCTTTTATAGTTGAAGGGGGGACAAGGGCAGTACATGTATTACTATGCGGCGTCGTGCCGACAGGAACGGCATGTCCAAACCCTGTGGTCTGTTCCTGTGGCGGCGTGGTCGTCGAGGTGGCCCATCCTTGGAGTACCGGGGCGTCGTGGTCGTCCCATCAGATCCTGTGCGTCGTGGGAGCCCCAGGAATTCCTCGGAGTGGACGTGACGGCGACCATAAGCCGCTGGAGACGGACTATGCATGAGGCCGAAACTTGGTCGGGGCCAAGGCTGGTACTTCGATGGGGGGTCTCGGTAGGCGCGGACCCCAACGTTGCCGAGGCCCTGATGCACAGTGCCGAGGCTTTGGTGTACAGCGCCGAGGCCTTGAACGGGCGGCTGATCGTGGACACAGTGGTAGGACACAGTGGCCAGTAACCCCCGCCATACCCTGTCCCCGGCGCTGATCGTGGTCACAGTGGCAGGACACAGTGGCCGGTAACCCCCGCCGTGCCCTGCCCCGGCCGGTATGGTGCTGATGCGACCTCGGGTTGCGTCGGTCTTTTTGTGACGTTGAGCCGCTGTCCGGCTGAGATCACGGGGGTGGTTGGAAGCATTAAATGGGACGTGACCGGCTGTCGGGAGGGTCGGCCGAGGCGGGGGGTGACGGACCGCGGGTGAGCCGGCCTCGAGCGACACGGAGAATGGGGCCTCGTGCGAGGCGGAGATCGGGCTCCTTGCCGAGACTTCGCGCGAGGGGCCTCGCGCGATACGGAGACCGCGCCTCCTGCCGAGGCCTTCTGTGGGGAGCCTCGGGCGAGGCGGAGATGGCGTTCCCTGCCGAGGCTTCCGTTTCGGGGCTCGACGCGAGGAGGAGGAGGACCCAGTGGGCCTGGTCGCGACGGGGAGGGGCCCGCGACTCACCTTTTTGCTTTTATCCTCATTATTTTTTAGATGGGACTTGGGCAACCCATTTGATGTTTTGCTTGGGGTACCCCATTCTGAGGTACCCGACAAGACTCGGTGTACTTTTGTCTAGCCTGCAGCTTTAGGTTTTCTTGTGTGCCTTCCTCTTTTTGGCTTGGCTTCCGTATCCGAGTTGTTATGTAGATCGCGTGTTCTTCTTGCTTAAATCGTATCCGAGTACTCAGACTCCTCGGCCGAGTAGTCAGTCTTGGCTTGCTTGTTATCTGTCTTGATGCACGGTTGGATATCTCGTGTGTTCGAAGTAGTCGGACATTTGAACGGACAGGTTGCTATCTTTGGTCTCGGACGGCTTGCTGCTCGTGGCTTGGTTCTGATTTGGCTTTGATATTTTGGAGTTGTAGATGTGATGACAACCTGTATATGACTTGACGTGTGCTTGCACCTTGTTGGATCGTTCGTGTCCCATCATGATTTATGTGTCCAGTAAATTGATGGCTTCCTCATTTGCATGCATACAGATCCGTATGTGCATGTGTATTCAGTGTATATATGCATATATCTTAATCTTTTGCTCGCTATTGCTTCCCGGACGTCATATGTGCATGTCGTGGTTGTACTCTGCCCTGTAAACAACTCTGTGCGTTATCCTGACGAAATCCCTCGATTTGTCGAGTACTTTTCTTTTCTTCCTCTTTTGTGATCCGTCGAGTGCTTTGTCTGCGCTATGACTTGTTAGATGTAGATCTTTGTGTTGACAACCTTTCACCTGCGCTATGTAAAATGACTCGGCATAGAATGTTGCCTTGACAAACTTCGGCATCCGAGTGCTTTCTTGAGTGGCGCTTGTGCTTTTCTGAGGAAAAAGTATTCCTATCTAGATGTAGCCCCCGAGCCTCTTGCTATTTGGAACAAGGAGCTAGAGGATCTTGTCTTGAAGTTGCTCTGTTTGTTCATTGAAGTTTTATCGAAAAGAACTCGAATATGGCTCGTTTCGGGTTCTTTTTGTCGGAATGTCTTGAAGTGGTCTGCGTTGAGGAAGTCTTTTGGTAACGTGCGCAGGATGCTCAGGCATGTTTTTATCCATTTTGCTTTTTGTTTTGGGTGTTAGCTTTTAGCTACCCTCATCGGCGAGCTCAAGCGTCTTTTCAGCTATTTTGCTCTCGGCCGGGATGCTCAGGCATGTTTTCAGCCATTTTGCTTTTTGTTTCAGGTGTTAGCTTTTAGCTACCCTCATCGACGGGCTCAAGCGTCTTTTCAGCTATTTTGCTCTCGGCCAGGATGCTCAGGCATGTTTTCAGCCATTTTGCTTTTTGTTTCGGGTGTTCGCTTTTAGCTACCCTCATCGGCGGGCTCAAGCGTCTTTTCAGCTATTTTGCTCTCGGCCGGGATGCTCAGGCATGTTTTTAGCCATTTTGCTTTTTGTTTCGGGTGTTAGCTTTTAGCTACCCTCATCGGCGGGCTCAAGCGTCTTTTCAGCTATTTTGCTCTCGGCCGGGATGCTTAGGCATGTTTTTAGCCATTTTGCTTTTTGTTTCGGGTGTTAGCTTTTAGCTACCCTTATCGGCGGGCTCAAGCGTCTTTTCAGCTATTTTGCTCTCGTCCAGGATGCTCAGGCATGTTTTCAGCCATTTTGCTTTTTGTTTCGGGTGTTCGCTTTTAGCTACCCTTATCGGCGGGCTCAAGCGTCTTTTCAGCTATTTTGCTCTCGGCCGGGATGCTCAGGCATGTTTTTAGCCATTTTGCTTTTTGTTTTGGGTGTTAGCTTTTAGCTACCCTCATCGGCGGGCTCAAGCGTCTTTTCAGCTATTTTGCTCTCGGCCGGGATGCTCAGGCATGTTTTCAGCCATTTTGCTTTTTGTTTCGGGTGTTAGCTTTTAGCTACCCTTATCGGCGGGCTCAAGCGTCTTTTCAACTATTTTGCTCTCGGCCGGGATGCTCAGGCATGTTTTTAGCCATTTTACTTTTTGTTTCGGGTGTTAGCTTTTAGCTACCCTCATCGGCGGGCTCAAGCGTCTTTTCAGCTATTTTGCTCTCGGCCGGGATGCTCAGGCATGTTTTCAGCCATTTTGCTTTTTGTTTCGGGTGTTAGCTTTTAGCTACCCTCATCGGTCGACAACTTGCTTGATGTAGTCGAACAGCATGATGAAGTCGTCGGACAGCTCATCCAAGTTGTTTGCTGATGAGTTTAACCAGACGAGTGACTATCATGTCGAGTACTCGAAACAACTCGGAACGTGTTGCCGGGTTCCCAGAATTTGGTTGCTTGCTCGTGACTTGTCGGCTTGCTGTAGGAGGTCTTCTCTTTATTGACCGTGTAGCTTGTATTTCTTGACCTTCTCTCGTATGAGCATGTCGTATGTATAAATCAATGCACAAACACCTTTGGCTTTGCTTGCTTGCTTCCTTTGTTAGCTTCTTGCATGTCCGTGATGTATTCGTATATGAAGTCGTAGCAGTACAATTTGTTTCTGGATCAGAGTCATCGGACGGATCGCTCGCTTCAGGCTTGGACTACTTCTGCGCTTGATGTAGTCGAGTTCTTTTGGTACGACGTCGTAACCTGATATTCCTCTGTTCTGCACTGATTCGGTACTTGTCTTGGATAGAATTGGCTCTGGACTTGTACGAACTTCTGTTGCTTGTTCGAGTAGGAGTAGGACTTGTTTCTGGGTTGGACTTGAATCCGCGTGAAGATGAGCTGTATACGTGCATGTCGTATGGATGGTGACGTGTGATGTAATTCCTTTGGTAGAATACTTGCTTGCCGTGTGGTGCTTTCTTGCTTGCATGCTTCCTTCCTTCTCTTGCTCGTGGCTTCAAAGCAATTTGAAACGTATACGTATACACAGTTGTATACGGTCTTGGACTCTTGGTGGTCGTATCTGAGTGCGGCTCAAAAACTATTTCCATAATTGACGCTTGCTAATCCCTTTTGGTTTGTACGGTGACTTGGTTGACTTTTGCAGGAAATCCTTGTTTCTGCGTGTTGCAAGTTTGCTGTTCGTAGCCTTACAGTGCTTGCGTTCCCTGACTGGTTCCCATGCGGGTGCCACATCTATCTGTGGTCATTGAGGCCGAGAACCCTGCATCTAGTGTTGATCGGAGTAGGACCGGTCGACTTTCTTCTTCGAACGATGGTGATGATGAGTGTGAACACGGCGAGTTGTTGACAAGATCGACTAGAGTTACGGTGAGTTGTCGACGGGAGCCGACGAAAGTCGCGGCATGTCTTGATCTTAAGGTCCACCGAGCTCTCGAACGCAAAGCGCCGAGAACCCCTACCTGGCGCGCCAGCTGTCGATGTTTTACCACCGGCAACCCGTCACGGGGTACCCGGGACGGTGATTTGTTTGGAGGGGTATCGGCGTTTGCAGGAACTCGGTAGTAAACGCAGGGAGACAACGATTTATACTGGTTCAGCACGCCGGAAAGTCATGGCGCCCTACGTCCAGTCTGGTGTGGATAGTATATTGCGCCCTGCGCTATATGTTGTGTTGCGAGGTATGTCAGTTATGTCTGTCGCTGCCGATCTAGGGACCCCTGCCCTCCTTTATATAGTCTAGGAGAGGCGGGAGTCCTAGTCGGTTACAAAGTAGAGATCCTAGTAGGATTATGTGTAACTAGTTCTAGTAGGATTACATGTAGGGAATCCTAGTGGACTAGGTCTTCTTCTCTCTTCTCCGTGGGAAACCCCATGGGTCCCGTATCGACAACCACGCCCTCTGACGTCTCGGGGAGTGCGGCTGGCTCTTCCGGTTGCACTGGCCTCGCCGCCCTAGACTCAAGCGCGGCACCAGCATCTCCAGCATTCGCCGCTGAAGACCCGGTAGTTTTCATCGTTGCCCCGGGCATCACCACTGACCCGTTCACCGTCGACACCAACTGTTCACCACCGCCAAGTCCACCAGCAGCGGCAGTTGACTCCTCCATAGGCCACCGAGCGCCCAGGGACTCCGAGACTGGATCTGTCGGCATCTTCTCCGCACCGAGACCAGCCCCTGGTTGCTCGCTGGTCTGGATGGACGGATTCAACTCCTTCATATGCCTCGCTCTGTATTAGATTAGCACGTTAGTCACCTCCGCGATACAGATCTGATAGCCAAATAACTCCAAGGCAAGGATACTTACGTGTTGGCCTGCCGGTACACTTTTCTGAACCGACGTTGCCTACACGAGCCCCCTAGCGTGGCCCTAGGGTCAATTCCCGTGCCCAGGGGTGGAGGTCTCGCGGTCTCCGCCGTCGGCGTCTCCTCCGCTTGCTATTCTGGGACTCCCCTCGCCTGTTGCTCGAGGACTCCCGTCGCCTATTGCTCGAAGACTCCCTCCCCTCCCTTCGATTGCTCCTCCGCGCGCGTGTTGTGTGGAGGCGCCTCAGTGCTTGGTGGAGGAGCCACTGGAACTTCATCGTCATCTGACCACTCAGACATCGCCGCACTCCACGTCCGAGTGGTCTGGTTGCCGCAAGAGAGATGCCACCTGGCTTGCAAGGGATAGCACCCGTCGTCTTCCTCTTCTTCCAGACCAGCTCATCTGCCACTGCCCTCTTCCCCTGGACTTTCTCCGACACCAGGGTGGTATTCTCCATCCAACCAGCGTCGACGCCTCTGGATTCCGATGAGGCACTAACGACACCCTCCTCTATGTTGGTGGTCGGGCATCTACTGCCTGTGGCCAATCACCCCTCGCCACGCCCGAGAAGTACACCACTCGTTTATGCGAATGAATCTTTCCATAAGTGAATCAGTTCACTGCTCAGTAATGGTACAGGATAAAAAAGGATCAGGAACACACAATTGAGATGCTTACCTGAGGGGGTGGGTTCTTGCAGTTAAAGGGTCTTGTCTACCCTAACATGTTGAACGAGGAAAATGGAGCGAATTGCTCAGCGGCCCGCCCTTGCACATCATCCCTTGACAGCATCTCCATCCTCTCCCGGGTGTCGTCGGTGTCCCCCTTGAAGTCAAAGCCCGCGTGGGCCCTCTCCTTACAGGGCTAGACATGGCGCACTATGAAGCTCACCGCCACTAGTCCATCGGTGGTCTTCACGCCCTTTATTAGGTCAAGGAGCTCCCTCACCTGCTCCATGTCAGCACTGGTTGGCTTCTCCGACCAGATTTTCTAACTCTCCGGGATGTGGTTGGCGTCGCAGTGGATGGTAGGATGGCTCTACTTAATGTAGAACCACCTGGCGTTCCAACCCTTCAGTGACATGTTCAGCGACACAGTGAGGTACTTCCCCATTCTATCACAAAGCTGAAGATATACGCCGTCGACCACCTTCGACCCGTCACCACCCTTCTTCTTCAGCTAGAATAGATGACAGAAGAGGTTGAAGTGGGGAAGAACTCCGAGATACGTCTCATAGAAATGGATAAAGATGGAGATGTGCAACATGGTGTTTGGGTGGAGGTTGCGTAGACTGACTCTCCAAAACTCTAATAGATCCCGCAAGAAAGGATAAACAGGAAATCCTAACCCACGCTAGAAGTAATCCTCAAATACTATAGCTTCGTCAGTATGAGGCATTGGGTAGGGCTCACCGCTGGCCGGTCGTCATCCGGCGGCGACGCGGTCAGGAAGAACATCCGCCTCCACCAGCCTGTTGAGTTCCGCCTCCCCCATGCATGACGACACCCACTCTTTGTCACGACTAACTCAGGCGCTCGCCTTCTTTAGGTTATCGGCTCCCTTCTTCGGCGCCATTTCATAGATCTGGTTTGGGATTGGCGGCAGAAGCGCATGCGGCTACAAATCTAGAAGCGCGAGGGCTGAGGAGGAAGATGAAATAGCAAAGTGGCAAAGGTGGGAGCGCAGGGTGCGGCGACATAGTTATAAAGCACTCCTCCCATCTTTCGCATTCGAGGGTTTTTGGGAAACTGCTCCACGATTTGCGCCTCTCTGAATTCTCTGCAACAGCGTGGTGGGCCGTTACCTAAGCTTTTGAGCAACTACAGCCCATATCGCCCATTTATCGCCGCAAGTTGTTACTGCTCACCGAATATTCGCTGACTTCTCCGCCATCTCTTATGACTCAGTAATTACTATTCTACAGCCATTACTCTGGTTTTTTCTCCACGGTTTGTTTTCTCCAAAATTTCCACTTGTGGCTCGGGGACTACGTTAGCAATATGATTTGGATCCTCACCACACTAGGGACTTTCTTCTGATGACTGTTGTTTCTGACCCTGGCACCACGTGACTACGTCACCTACTGTCAGGCTCGAGGACTAAGTGGGCACACTTCACCTTGCAGTGAATGTGCTTTTTCTCATTTTAGGGCTACGCCCGGGGACTGGCTGCCTGTTCGGCTGGTCTTCTACTTTTCTTCTACTTTGGACCCTGGCACCATGTGACTACGTCACCTACTATTAGGCTCAGAGACTAAGTGGGCACACTTCACCTTGCGGTGAGTGTGTTTGCTTTAATCTGGAAGACTCCGCACCTCTAAAAGCTGAAGAAGGCTATCTCCCTTTCTCGTGGTCGGACCCTAATTGGGCACACTTGGTCCACTATGAGAAAATTTTCGATTATGAACTTAAGCTCCTTACATCCTTATGGCAAGCCGTATTTGGGTCACACTGCTCGGCGATGGTTCACGCTGCTCGGCGATGGTTTACGTTGCTCGGCGATGGCTCACAACTGCTCGGCAACTTATTGCGATGGTTGGACTATGAGTTTGACTGCTCGGCTTTGTTCGCACCTACTCGGACAAGCTCAAGACGGTGTTGCACAACGGATATAAGGTGCTCAAGGACTAGCTATGGGGGTACGACCCTGAATACCCACGGCAGACCATATGGGCTGTGCCCCCTAGGGTGGCCCAGCCCACAAGATGAAGTCTTGCGGGGCACGACGCTGCTCGGCATCTCTCGCAAGACACTCGAAAGATATCTTGAAGATACTACAAGATCTGTTAGGATGTGTACGATCCCATGATTTCTGTAATCTGTTATTACTTTTTGGTTATCTCCTAGATCTAACCGACTTGTAACCCTGCCCCCAGACTATATAAGGCAAGTCGGGACCCCCTCTAAACTCACACAATATCATACGATAGCCAATACAATCCAACAGACCACAGGAGTAGGGTATTACGTCATACTAATGGCCTAAACCTGTCTAACTCATGTGTCTCTGCTGCCTTCTTGTTCTTGATTACACGCATCTCTACCAATCAATCTACCTTCGTGGGATACCCCTCGAAGGACTGCCAATGATATTCTGTCGACAACTATCTTTGGCCTTCGGTTGGGGGGACTTCCAGTGATAGATATAGTTGGCAATGATCACTGGAGGGAGCTATTGGCTTAGTTCACTGGCTTTCTTCCACCGGACGACGAGGTTTCCAAGAAAAATAAGTGAGCAATTCAAGCTTATTTAATACTCGCATTGCTTTCCTGCAGCCATCGGGTCTCATTTTCTTTGGTGAATTTCAGGAAAAGTTCTGATGTTTCATCGTCGTGGATCATATAACGTTTTGATTACTTGGACCCATAGGCTGATGTGGCTCAGATCGACAGGTTTGCTAGAGTGTGACTCTGGCACTTCCTTTGTGCTTTCCTATTCCCAGATGCCTCGGGCAACACCATCAGCTAGATCTTTCTTGACACACTACGCCAGCCATGGGATAACATAGCGGCGTACAGCTGAGGCAGCGTAGTCCTGACACGGACGTATCGACAGCTATGCGTTGCCTGTCATCGCACCTCAGGGTATGCAAACCTTGGGGGTTGCTCCTACCTACTCCAGGTTTGGTGTTGGAAACGATGGCCCGTTGGGAGGCTGTAACACCTCGGTGTTAAGCATGCATTAACATTTTGCAAATCATGAGCATAATCATTATTATGCATTCATAAGCATGACATGAAATATAGAATTGAAACATACTAATGAAACATGTATGTTGCATTACTGTTTAAATGAACCTAGGTCGTGTTTGTGCTTGTAATGATGTTTAACATGATTGTTTGGGAGTACAAATGACTTAGAAATGTTTCACATGCATTTTGGAGCAAGGTTGGTATTCAAATTTTCCCAAATTTTGCTTTTAAAAATATTATTAAAAAAATGATCAAAATACCCTTTATTTAGCTTTTAACTTTCATCTCAAAATCTGTTTGGATTTAGACCTTGCACCTTTTGACAAAGTTGTAGAGTTTAAATTTCTAAACAACTTTTATTTTGGGTCCAACTTTTGAAATTGCTTTGAAAAGGTTCAAAATTTCATTTGAATGAATTTAGAGAAGAAAATAAAAAGGAAAAATCACATTTTCACCTTAATGGGCCGCCGCTCCGCTTCTGGCCCGCTCGCGCAATCCGGCCCGCAGCGTTCGCGCTCGCGCTCCCGTCCCGCGTTTGGCCCAGCGTCGCTTTGTCGGCCCAGGCCCACGTTGTGCCTCCCGCTTGCCCGCGCACGCGCTCCGACCGCGCCAGGACGCGCGAGCCGCATGGCGGCCCTGCGTCGGCAAAATCGCCGCGCGGCACCGCCAGCCTGCCCCGTTTTGACTGGCCCCACCCCGCCTTCAAGACCCCTGTCCGAGCCTCACTCCGCCATTCCCTCCCTCTCTTTGCTTCTCCATCGCCCGGACAGCAGCCGCAGCTCCCGCGCGCGCAGCGAGCTCCGCCACCGCGCACTGCGCCTCGCCGGAGTTGGCTCGCCCGGCCACCCTAGCTCGCCGTCGACCGCTCCATCTTGCCCTAAGCTCTGCCTCCACCTCGCGCACCCCGTGCTCGCGTCAGTTCACCTTGGTAAGCTTTCACCGGCCATGAATCGCTCACCGGAGTGAGCTCCTCCTCGCCGGAGCTTGGCTCCGCGCGGACAGCCCCGCTCCGCTTCCTCTCCCTACTCCCTTTCTCGCGCTTCAGGTCTATCATGACCTCGTCTTACTCACGCGCACCTCACCGGGCCTCGTCGTGGCTGGAGTCGACGTACCACCGACGAGCCGCGCCATCGCGCCGCCATGGCCGCCGGTGAGCTCGATTTCGAGCTCCTCTAGCCCTGCTGCTTGTACTGCCATGTCCGCCTTGGCACGGTGGTCATGATGGTGGTGACCTCGTCGCCGGCCACCTCGCCGACGGCGAGTTCGCGCCGGGCAGCGTCGCCTGCCCTGCAGCGTGTGGCTGGCAGGTGGGGCCGGCTGACCCGCGGGGGCCCACTCATTAGTGCCTCAGGTGCAGACCTGGGTGCACTGCACCGGGTGCACCCAGCGTTTTCAACGGCTGGATTTTCGTTTTAAAGGAAAAAGATTTCTGGAAAATGCTTTTAAAGGCTTCAAAAATCCATAGTTTGCTCATTTTAGCTCCAAATCAAGTGAGACCAATTTTGTTGTGTTTCTTAGAAGTAGATCTACAATATAAAAATGTTGCATGTCAGTTTTGTGATACTTTTCTGTGTAGCTTTATTTAAATTGAATAAATGCTGATTTCTTAGAAAATGTCTAGTAAATAGAATAATTATCAGAAAAATATGGTTCCAGTTTTGTTAATCTCCTTTAGTGATGTACTTTGTAGGAAAAATATATGTCATGCATGTTCTATAGAGAAATATTGATGTGTAGTTCAAGTGCCTTTAATTGATGATTTTTTGTTATTTTGATAGAGAGCAAAAATTTTAAAAAACATGTGTATGATAATTTTTGTGCAGTGATTGTTTACTGTGTAGAACATAGGAAAATACCAAATCTGTTGTTTGACTCTTTTCATAGTACAAAGTATTTTCATGCTTAATTATCAACCATAGCTTGTCATTTTTTTGTAGGCTATTTTACTTATCCAAATGCCATAAAAATTTTATGGTAGTCTACTTAGAGTAGTACTATGCTACTATAATTTTCTCATATTTTTCTGTGCTACCAAAATAGGTGTTGTTGTTCAAACCTAGTTTCAATGAGGGTTTAATTAATCTTTTTAATGCATGTTTAGTTAATAATGTTTGCTTTGGTGTATCTTTGAAGCATCTTAGCTTGTTGTGGTGACTTGGCATGTTAGTACAGTGGTCATAGTAGTAGTATAGTAGTACATGTTCTTGGATGATGTTGGCTACCTTGTAAAAGAGCTTTACTTCTACTATGTCCAATAAAGTTAAACATGTTCATCTACATTCCATGTATCATGATCATTACATGTCATCTCTCCGATGCACCTATGCATGAGCACTTATACATCTGCATCATATAGGATCGCAGGAGAAGTTGCTAGTAGCAGTTCAGGAAGAGCAGACCGGGACAGATCCATAAGAAATCCAGGCACAGGAGGTGCCAGAGAATGAGGAGCAAGGAGAGGACTTGCTTGAGTGCATGGATCATCAGCCTAGTTCGTTCGAATGAGGCAAGCCCCGGAGCATTCTAAGCCTCCTACTTTATAAAAGCAATTCTTTCTATATATGAGTTTATATATTGTTGCATTAAGTTGTAGGAGTTGATTGAAACCATTGATGCATTTATTACTATCCTTGCCTACCTTATTACCTTTTTACACTGATAGGTCGGGATCGAATAACTGCTTAGCCTTGCTTAGACCGGCAGCGATCGGTGATTTCTGGTCACCTACATTTATAGGTGGTTACTGGAAGAATTTAGCTATGGAAAGAATGATATCCTGGAATTAACCATGTGTGATGGATAATTAGAGATCGGACGGAAAAAGTTGGAGGCAACCAGATAGGGTTCTGGGGTGCTGTTAGTTTTCCATCTGTGTCGATTAAGGACCGATCGTTGCTCGTCCCTCTTGTCATGTTGAACGTATGCCTCACATTTAGCTGGCCGAATAAAGTATCTTTCGACCGCGAAGCTAGTGACACTATTCGAGCCGGGATAAACTCAGATTGGCAGACTGGTGCTGAAGGGGGTATGATGGGGACACAAAGAGTGAGCCCAAGGTGCGTCATGGCTATCGGGTGGTCCCCGGGTAGTGCGGTCCATGACTATTATCCCGCGGCTACTTGGAAAGTGTCATTAATGATCTGTAGCTCACTTGATCGGTGAGTGTGGTTTGTGTGAGGAATAAATCACCAGCTGGTTAGGAATCGATTCGAATCGCCATCACTCCTGGATAGTGAGCACTTGACTCGAGCTACAACATCGTAGTAATTATGATGGAACACTGATGGTTATCTAGATGGTATGGGATATGCTAAATCTAAGTTGGTAACTGGATGTTATGGGTTAATCAAGTGATTGCTATAGTGTAGGTGCTTACCTAGATGGATAGGTCATAATAAAGATGATGCAAAGTACTTAAAATTGTTTCTTCATGATAGCTTATGCTTTTCGCAAATGAGTCAGCTAGCCCACTAAAGAAAGCCTTCATAATCCTTGGTGTCGCTTTATTTTGGTTTAAGACGGGTAAGTCTAGCTGAGTACCTTCTCGTACTCAGGGCGTTGTTCCCATTGTTGTTGCAGATGGTCAAATATACTACGGTTATTGCATTAACTGCCTATACCCGGCAATGGGTGACAACTAGGACCAAGAGCAATGGTCACTCCGTGTCACACCCGGTTTCATAAAACAAAACCGAATGCACATCACATGTATGCCAGGATCTATTTATTCATACATGCGACGACAAAATGATACATTGCAATGTTTATTACAAAAGCGATTACATATATCAAAAATGACCAGAGGGTCTAAACACAAAATTACATCAGAGTTCCAGCAGAGCAGGGTCTCCATCCCTTCAGGCAGCTGACCAGGGGTACACCAGCCTAGCATCGACACCGTCTTCACGAAATGCCATCTTCTAGAAACTCCATCTTCTAGTCCGAACCGCTGGGTGGGTAGCAAAGGGGACAAAGAGAAGGGTGAGCACATCGAAATGTACTCCGCAAGTGTAGGAAAGTATGACATGCGGCCAACACAAGGAAAGGTTGATAGGGTTTAACACAAGCCCTTAAGCAACACACCTATTACCTTAAACCTTAAGCACCTATTTAACTAGGTGAGATCTTCCTTCACCTCGGAGAACCACTGTAACCAACACTCGAATCCCATCCGAGCACTGCACCTGGATCCCATCCAAGCAAACCAACACTTGGATTCCATCCAAGCCTCCCAACTGAACTAGAGCCATCTAATCAAGAAGTCCAGGCTGCTCTTGACCGTGAGCACGGCTGATATATCAGTTTTACACTCTGTAGAGGTTGCACACTTTCACCACGAGTCATGTTTCCCCATCACGCTTCACACTACCTAGGTGCTCAGCGGGGTCACACTACAAGGCCTTTACAAAGTCCCTCTAAGTCTGTTTTACACCTTCACTAAGGTTTCTAACCGCTAACAGTGGGTACCAACACCACTGCAGAAGCCCCCTCTTGTGCCACACAAATCGACCCGATGTAGCATAACTTGGAGGAAACTAATTACTTGGCCAGGGCCAGAGCCATATAGCCCTCGAGGTTGCGCTGTTAAGCCAGGTTACTTGTCCATGAACCGGTCCTTAGAATCCAAGCAGGAACAAGCACAATCCATTCCACCAATTCCAACAATCCACCAAAAAACATTTACCCAAAATATGGCACACACCTCCACCAAAACCAACCATCCTGTCGGATTCCTATTCACCATGTTGCTATAAACATTACCAACCCAAGTTGCATAAATAATTAATCAATATTAAATGATAACCTTTCCAACCCAAGACTGCAAGCTAAGCAAGACAGCTACCCAACCAACCCAGGTTACAAGGATGATAACATCAAGTTCTAGTAAACCCTAACATAGGATTCAAATTATGACTCAGCATGCAACTAATGGTCTAACTAAACTAACTCAAATCAAAACAAAAGTAGGAGCAAGTATAGTCAAGGACACTTGCCTTAGGCTTAGAAACGCATAATAACTCGAACTCTTGGTCTTCGGGATCCACCGATGACTTCTCTTCTAGCATGGCAAACTTCGGGCGCATAGACATATAAGCAAACATATACAAATAAATAAAAGCAGTACACCAAACATGATAAACAACTTATGAAAAGGTTACTTACGAGTAGGTCTTGTTTCTACGATCGCGTGAGCACAAAAACCGCTGAAAACGGAGATCGGACGGAAAAGATACGGACTCCAGAAGATTTATCACGAGGAGGGGCATTTCAGGTATTTCACATGAAACATGCTGAAATAGATGAAATAAATAGTACTAGCGCGATTAAACAATGATAGAAATATATATTAAAAAGATGAAACTGAAAGAATTGAATTCGGATATCATACGGATGAATAATAGATGAAAAGGACGGAAATTGGATGAACCAGGGACCTATCTGCGATTTTAGAAAATATGTAATCGCGAATATGCCCTTCTTCTATCTCTGATCAGATCGCTACAGTAGAAATCGCGATACTGTTCATGTGCGGCCAACAGAGAAGAAAAGGGAGGGAAGGGGAGGCCATGGGGGCTAGGTCCGAGCTCGGCCGGCTATGGAGGACGAGCGGCCGGCCAGCGGCTGGCCTGCAGCGGCAGCAACGGGCGTGCAGCGGCCAGGGCGCCGGGCTGGGGCTGCGGCACAGCAAGCAGCAACGGTGGCCAGAGAGCAGCGGCGGCGGCCAGCTAAGCAGCAGCGGCGGCCAGAGCAAGCTGTAGAGCGAGGGAGGAGGCGGCCTCGGCCAGGCAGAGGGCTTGGCCGGCCGTCTGGCATGCAGCAGCAGCGGCCACGATGCAGCAGAGAAGGAAGGGAGTGGCCGGCAATGGTGATGCTCGCCGGAGAAAGAAAAGAAAGGATGGGGAACGGGTCAAACGGTGACGGATTCGCGAAACGAAACGCGAGACGATGTAGAGGAGATCGATACGAACATCGTGATGGTCTCGGAATTCGCAGGGGACACCGGAGTTGGCCGAAAAAGCTCGCCGAACAATCGTCGGAAAAGTTCACCGTCGCAACTTCGGCGATAGATGTAGGGCAAACGGATTAGCGACTCATGAAACCGATTGTACTTTTGGAATTAGGGCGTCGAGGAGAACACCGGCATGTATTTATAGGCGAGGTTTAGGTCGGTGGAAAAATTAGGGTTTTGGGATTATTTTAATTTCGCGAATTAAAATAATTCCAGAAAATCCAGAATTACTTTTTAAGCCACGAAAAATAGCCCGGAGCTTAGAAAAATCCTCGGAAAAATCCTGGAGATAGATCGAAGGATGAGGAACTCAACTAAAGTTGTTTGAGCTCACGAAAAGATTGTTGCAAAGATCAAGCAAAAATATTAAGCCCAAGGAAAAAGGAATTTAATTCCAGAAAAGGTCAGAAAAATTCCCGGAGAGAAAGAAACGTCGCTCTATCATATTTCAAAACCATTGGCACACAAAAACACCAAATGCAACCGGCATGAATGCAACACCCTTCACATTGAATTATAAAAGTTATTTAAAATTCAACATTTTTCACATTATAAATTGCAAAAACCCAATTTAAATCTAGGAAACTTTAGAAAATGATAAAAGCATTAAATTTTCTCAGTGAAAACTATTCACAACCCAAAATGGAATTTTTGGGGTGTGATACTCCGTATCTCTCATCTGATGTTTTTGTTGGAGATGACTACCTACTGGCACTGTATCTGAACCAAAAGTGTGTGTGTGACTTTAAAACTATTTGCTTCCGCTATTTCAGTTTGAACTTAGGTTGTAATAACTTTATGTTCTAAACTCTGATGTGTCCAACTGTCATTGCGAACTTTATGTAACATGTGGCGATAATTGCTAAACTTGTACGATCTTGGTTTGTATGTCGATTGGTTTGAAATCCTTCATGGTTTCACGGACTACCGAGTTATACGGGCTTAAGTTTGCTAAATTATCTACTTCGGCGGAAGATTTCCTTACTTAATCTCGTATAATCGATCGGTTCTGTTATAGAGGCCCCTTGTTACTGGTTTCCCTATAAGTACTTCGGTTCACTATATTCTTTGAGACAGTTACATATGATGAAATTATTAATGGCTAATTCATTATCGTGTTCAATGCAGTATTGGAACATGCAGGATATACTGCCTATAACTCTGTATATCTGGACACAAGCAGAGTTAGTTAGAGAGAATGCGAGGCACAAGTACACAGAGTACACAGACTGTCTCGACGTCCTAACACAACACCAGGTTATGCTCTCTTTACTATCATACATATGTCTTGTTCGATGTACACTATATCACAACCTAACTCAATTACGAAATGTTCAGGTGTATTGGTGTCCTTAGGATGCTCCGAAGCTCCAGGACTATCTGAGTCTTGTCACTAGGGATGAGTCAAACGAGTATCGCTGCAACGTCCCTCTTATTTTCTTCCACGTGGTCGAGATTCACTTACCCATCAGGGTTTGCAGGCAGTTTGGAAGAATGACAGACTACCCACCACCGCTTTACTCCACCAACCAAAAATTAAATGGTGCGTTATTGATTAATAACAAAGCTACAATTTAGAGGTGTGTATGGTACAACTAACAGTCATTTTGTTACAGGTATAACTGCAGGAAGAGGTACAAGACCAAGGATTGACGCGTGATACACAACGCGTACATCCAGTTGTGGCAGACCAAGGACAGGCAACCGGTCGATGTGGGCCCCCCACACGACCAGCACACCTTCGACGACTACCTGCGGTGCCTTCATAGGTCTATGAGGACACATATCAAGCCCCCGTACACTGAGGAGGCTATTGACGAGGACGACGAGGAAGATGTGATTGAAGATGTGTACGACGTTGCCACTAGGGACGACACACAACTACAGAGAGCCCTGCTTCAAAGATACGTGGTAAGATACTCGAATGGTACAATTTGTTATCCATTTGGTATTAAGTATGTGTACTAAAACTGTCCAACCGCGTTTCTGTACCTAGGCGACACAATTGTCAAGGCTGTCCAATGAAGCAGCGTTTCGGCTTCACGAGTCTAGAGGGCAGGAGCCAGGCGTTCTCGAGGCTTTTGTGGAGGTAAACATAAACTTGTCTGTTCCGAAAATATTTCTTTAGTGCATATGCATTTGAGAAATGCACTAACTTTAACGTCTATTTATGCAGAAGATGAAGCGGAGCTGTAGGAAGCTAGCTCAGAAGTTGAGCAGCACGAACACTCCTTGGGTGGAACCCGATTACCCGGCGCGGTCGGGTGCCACGTCTTCTGGCTCTTTGAGGACACCAGCCGGCTCTTCTCAGCCGGTGATAGGTGCCGCTTCTGCTGTGCGTACACCACCATATTATAGCGCTAGGAAGGTCCCTGCAAACGAGGACGACGACGACCCCCTGGGCTTCCACATATAGCACCACTAGTGGGACCCTTAGCAGCAGGACGAGATCGGCATGTCTCAGCTAAGTGGTGCCCCGCTTGGTACCCAAGGAGCCTTAAAGGTAGTAACAAAGGTAGTTTCTTTAAATACATAGGCTCCATGAACTAACAATCATAAATATTATAAGTAATCGTACATATCATATACTTGCAGGGTACGAGCCGTACGCACCGGCAACGCAATCGCACCGACGTTGGCTGCACTCCCAATGTGTTGCCTACAAATCCAAAGAGACAGAGGCGTCTGAGTTATTCTTACACTCCTGGGACTTAGTTGGTTATGTTGAACTTATGTCAAACAAATATTGTTGTTCGAAACTTGCAGACTTAGTTGGTTATGTCGAACTTATGTCGAACCAATGAAAATGTTACGTGGCAACTTATCAACTTGCGCACGGACTCCATTTATTTGCTTCATAATCATTTCAATGTGTCGCGGCAGCACTTGTAGTTGTTTACAATACCGACAGCAGCTCCCGTTCAATTGCAATTGAGGCTTGTCGGTTTATGTCTGCGTCCAGGTCCTGCCGCGCCATGGGCCTTGGCGCGTCAGTGCCGCGCCGTGGGCTATGGCGTGACAGAACCTACCACGTCACCGGTCAACGCTCCGGTCGTTGCCACATCATCCCCTCGCCGCGCCACCATGCATGGCGTGGCACAGACGTTTCGTCGCGCCCGGAAAATAGACGTGACCAAAAGTATTGGTTTTAAAAAAATAAAACTATGTTAGATTTAAAGTTAGTTTAAAAAAGTGTTAAAAATAAAAAAAATCCCCAGTCACAAGTTGTGCGCCCAAATTGGCGTTTCTTGCCGAAAGAAGAAAGGAGAGGCCGGTAACTAACGATGGGTTTTTTTAGTCAGCCTGTGAGGCACACGCGGCACATGGAGTGGTGTCAAACCAACAGAGCAAGTGACAAAATACCAGTCTCGATTGCACGGTTCACAAAGCACGAGCAGAAGATTCATTTTTCTTCTTTCTAATAACTAAGGGTGTGTTTAGTTCGCGAAATTTGAAAATTTGGCTACTGTAACATTTTTGTTTTTATTTGGCAATTAGTGTTCAATCATGGACTAATTAGGCTCAAAACGTTCGTCTCGCGATTTCCAACCAAACCGTGCAATTAGTTTTTTTCGTCTACATTTAATGCTCCATGCACGTATCGTAAGATTCGATGTGATGGCTACTGTAGCACTTTTTGAGAAACTTTTTAGGAACTAAACAAGCACTAACTCTACTAGGAGTGGGTCTAGTCTAAACTTATTTGATTTTGGGAATGGATAGTACTCTCTGTCCGTCCAAAAAAAAATACAATTTCACTTTTTAAGAAATCAAATGATTTGAAGTTTAATCGAAATTATATAAAAAAATATTACTCCATCCATTTCAAACTAGTATATGTCGTTTTGTTTTTTCACATAAGTTTCGGCTATGTATCCAGACATAGCATAGTATTTAGGTGCATAACAGAAGTAATGTATCTGAAAAAACCAAAACAACTTAAATTTTCAATGATGACCCTTCATTTTAGACCCTCGTTTTTCTGATCCTCAAATTGTTCTTTCCATAGATACTACCGACCTTCTCTGGTTCTTCCACCACTACCCTCGTTCTTCGTTGATCCTAACCACTGTGAAGACATTGTCCACGCTGACCTTCCAATGTAGTGTCCTTCTACTACCGCTAAGAAATAGTGCCACCACTAGTTCAGCTCTTCAAAAGTCATCGGCATTGAGGTATATCGCCATGGTAAATCCAAAATTCCCAATCCCATACATCAATCTATGATAGTATATCGAGTCGCAAAATTACAGTTTATGCATAAGACTTTTCTTAGATACATGTTTTTTTTAAAAGAAACACATATATGATTTGAAAGAGACATATTTTTGAAAGGAAAAAGGGCGAGATTGGATACGAAAAAAAGGACACATGACAAAAGACCGGATGCCCATCAGGCATCAGCTTCTGTGGTGGATCGATCGAGTGGTGTAGGATTTGGTTATTTTCCACAAGGTTTGGGAGATGCATACACGGCTCCATTTCCCTTTTTTTTCTCTTTATTTTTCTCCAGCCCTTTGAAAAGTGAACAATGGTGGGGATGGCATGTGTGCGGTGTTCCCCACAGGAGAATTTTGTGTCGCACTCAGTGGTTGGCTTTGGCCATCAGCTCATGCCCCATCACAACCATTTCTTATTTAAGTTTTTTTTCCTTTAGTTTTTGTTCTCTTGCTTCGCTAGTACGCTACATGCCATCCCTCGTCATCAATACAAGCAAACCCTGACTCGTGAACATTCAAAGAGCAAAAAAGAAACCGCCTAGCTTTTATTTATTTGTCATTCTATGTTTCAACTTGTGCACTTTAAAACCTAAAAACACATACCACTGGTACAGAGACGGCGTTTACTCCCGGTGAAAAACTCCCTCTAGTCCCGGTTCCCCACCGGAAGCAAGCATCCGAGACTAAAGGGGGTCCTTTAGTCCCGAGTCAGGAACCGGGACTAAAGGTGGGTAACACCAACCGAGACTAAAGGTGCCTCCTGACATGCCACGAGGCCGGCACCCTTTAGTCCCGGTTGGTAATACCAACCGGGACTAAATGCTATTTTTTTTCTTTTCTTTTCATTTTTTTGTTTTCTTTTCAAAATAGGTTTTCGAAGTCGTATTAGTATGTTTCGGTTCTAGCACAATGAACGTATTAAATGACACAATTCAAGCATAGAACTATATATGTGTATTTTACACACACACACACACACATGCATGCATGCATATGTGTATTTTACAGTTGTTGTGATATAACAATTTTTCTCTCATCCTCTAGTTTGGCTTTCATGGCAAGGTTGGGTCGAAATAGAACTCGCCCTTGGAATCGATGACCTGGTCATTAAAAAATCTGGCTATAGACTCTTGAATTGCTTTGATCTAGTCTTGTCGTATGACCTTTTCCTCCAACCATCGAGCCTACATGTTTGAATTAAAGGAAAATATATATATAAAGACATAGTAACACAATCAATAATAATAATTAAATGAATATATAGTGTATTTTTAACGTACTTTGAGTCTCTCTGTAGGAGTTCTTTGAGAGAGCTCCTTGATAAACTTGCAAACATAGTAACCACAGTAGTTGTTCCCCTGTTCCTGCCTCAGACATCACTTTACGAGAAAAAGATTTATCATCCAATCTGGTGATCCAGTGAAAGCTATATGTTTAGGGGACTTACTTTCAAAGGGATTACATTCAGTGACGCTTTGCATTTCCCCATGTGTTGCTTCTCAATAAAGGTTTTCCAAACACTGCCCAATAAAAAATTTGCCACGTCATCAGATATAGTTAATCATCATGTTTGTGTGTATATATAATTGCTAGAGATACCGAAATTACCTCTGGATAATATCTATCATATCTTGGTAGTCTTGTTGTGGTTTTCTCATCGAGTCATAGATTATCAAGTGACTTTTCACCAGATCGATGTCCATCAATATCCAGTGATTGCTGCATGTGTTTATAGGATATAACGCATAACACTCATTAATTAACTAGAATCAACATATGAGCCATTAAGGATGATCGATATTATTAACACTCACTTGAAGTTGTAGGGAAAGAGTATATCCTTCTTGTGGCGTTGGTTCACTAAGAAGTTCATGAGGTTACTCTCTGACTCAGACTTCCAATTAGGCTTTGGAATAACTGGGTCTTTGAATATTATATGGGGATCAATAAAACTAATTTTATTGCAGCCTTTCTTTCTGCACTCTGTTATTGTAAATCTACATATATATAGTACTTGTTAGGATAATTTATATGCATATACACACATATGATGAGTTTAATAATAGATCCAAAGAATTATTACTTACAGGCAATAACAGCTAATGATAACTTTGTCCAGAGAGGTCAGGTGGCATAGTTGATGAAATTCTGCAAAGTCAACATACATAACATCATCGCCACGGAACCAATGTTCGTCTCTAATTCTGACACCAACGTAGAAGTATCCATCAGTAGACGCCTGCATGTACCACTTATTTAGCAGGTACATTTGCGTCCCCAGATCACCTAAGGCTCGAGGGTTGTATAGACTCTGGCCTAGTACAAATTTTTTCTTCCAAATATCAACCTTCGCCGCACTCTCAATGTTTCCATCACCAAACATATGGTAAAGGTTGAGACCAGTCTCTTCAATAAATTCACCAAGGTGATCCAAATCGACATCCGGATGTATGTTTGTCTGATGCATTAATCCTAAATTCGAACCATATTGATTACCAACAACTAGCGGGGGGACTGATTGGTGTGATTGTTGTCCGAGTTGTGCAACTCCTTTCCCTGCCCGCTTCTTTTTCTGTGCCGCCTCAATTGACTTAGTGAGAGTGCGGTCATTGTCCGTTAACGTTGCTTTGGACGGCTTACGAGATTCCCGCTGTTGTTGCTGGTAAGAAGCCATATTTTTTCTTAGAATATCTGGAGCTACGAAGAAGTACGGTTTCTCCGGGTTACTCCTTGCTTCTTGATCCTTTTTAAGTTTGTCATAGAATCTGGACATATCTTTTTTATATGCATCAGTTACTTCTTCCTTCTCTTCAGATATTATTTTGAGAATAGCCCTTGGTTTCACGGTGGCTTTCTTTGCCGGCGGGGGCTGGTTCTTCGTTTGCGAGGCTGGCCTCTTGCTAGTACTTGGCTTCTTGGTAGGCGGGGGCGGGGGAGGCGTTGGAGACCTCCTTGGAGGTGGTGGCAGCGGCGTTGGAGACCTCCTTGGAGGTGACGGCTGTGGCGTTGGAGACCTCCTTGGAGATGGTGTGGATGCAGCCTCGCCTTCCAACACATTGTCATCATACAGAGAACTATGATGATCTGGCGATTGAACAATTGGACTTAGGTTGAGGGAGGATCTGCTACAAAAAAAAGGAATGACATATTATTATGAGCAGATTGCTAATTATTTAAGCCAATATAAATTAATGATGTAGTGTTTTCATTCGCACCTATGGTGAGGTAGTTCAGGAGGAGGTGGAGGCGACATCCCAAGAATGATGATGTAGCGCTTGCGCCATAGAATGAATGTCTTCTCTGCTTCTCCTAGAGTCTTCTCGCCATCACCTCCAGGAATGTCAAGAGGCAAATCACTAAAACCTTTTTCAGCTTTATCTACCGAGATGGTAGCATATCCTTCTTGGATTATATTCCCATGAATCCTTGGTGTCTTGGTTCGGTCGATAGGATTAACAAGACCGATAGCCACCTTGATTATGGAATTCCCCTTCAAAATGTGTAGCTCACACGATGTACAAGGTTCAGTGACGTCATCCACAGGGAAGCGCAGTCCTGTGTCCCCTTGATTTGGTATCTCCGTGGAAGCGCAGCTGCTTTTCAACTGAATAGATTGGCTAATGTTGATTCCTGGCTCTGATATCTGCTTACTTGCACTCACTGCTATTTGCACTTGCCTTCTGATTTCCTCCTGCATTCTCGCTTCAAGGTTTTTTTCCCGCTCCTGTGCTTCACGCACCGCTTCCTCCAACCTCTGAAGCCGCTGTGCCTCTTCTTCCTTCTTTCTCTGGCGGCTTCTGTAGGAAGGTCTGTCCTGAGGGAATCCATGCTCCCATGAGACACTTTCTTTGCCTCTAGTTCAGCCACCGTGTTCAATAGTCCTAATGGCGTATGTCAGTTCATCCTTCTCTCTGTTGGGCCTGAACGCACCACTAGCAGTAGCTCTCTGAGCATAAAACAATCTTTCTGCTGCTTCTTGCAGTCTTGCGCCATAAACGCACTTCCCTATCTCTTGGTCCAGTGTTCCCCCATGAGTGAAAAACCAATTCTTTGCATGCTCTCCCCACTCGAGTGATTCTGGTGTGATACCCTTGGCAAGAAGGTCTGCTTCCATTTTGTTTCACTTCTTAATGGCAATCGGGTAGCCACCTGATCCCAAGTTATGGTGGTATGTCTTCTGTTGGGCATTACTTAGAGCAGACCAATCATTGATTGTTATGAACAACAATGCTCGCAGATCAAAGTGTTCCTGTTTGTACTCATCCCACACACGTACACCTTTTTTATTCTACAAAATGAGAAGTTCGTCAATAAGTGGTCTCAGGTACACATCGATGTCATTGCCAGGTTGCTTCAGGTCTTGGATGAGCACAGGCATTATAATGAACTTCCGCTTTATGCATAACCAAGGAGGAAGGTTGTAGATACTTAGAGTAATAGGCCAAGTGCTATGACTACTGTTCTGCTCTCCAAAAGGATTGATATCATCTGTACTTAAAGCAAACCTTAAGTTTCTTGCGTCATTTGCATACTCCGGGAATTCTCTGTCGATTGCTCTCCACTAGGACCTATCAGCAGGGTGTCTCAACATATTATCTACCTTACGGTCTTCTTTGTGCCATCGCAACAATTTTGCATGTTCTTTGTTTCTGAACAGACGTTTCAAGCGTGGTATTATAGGAGCATACCACATAACCTTGGCAGGGATTTTCTTCCACGGACGTTCGCCCTCAACATCACCAGGGTCATCTCACCTGATCTTATACCGCGATGCATGGCATACCGGGCATGCATCCAATTTCTCATACTCTTTGCCATGGTACAGGATGCAGTCATTAGGACATGCATGTATCTTCTTGATTTCTAGCCCCATAGGACAGACAACTTATTTTGCTTCATAGGTAGTAGCGGGTAATTCATTGTCCTTGAAAGGTCCTTGTTGGTTTTGGTAATTGAGTGACAACCTAGGTGGACTAATTGTGTTTATGTGAGATACACAGGTGATTAGTTCACAGGTACATGTGTGTGAGCAACATATGCCATGAAGGTGAAAATGGCTTGGAGATGTTGCAAAGCTCACACATGTGATGATGAAGGAGCTTAAATGCACATGAGACATGACATTGAGTCATGTGATCAAGGTGGAGAAGATCAAGACAAGACTTAGCTTGATGGACCGGTTGCAAGCGTGAAGGGCAAGTCGAAGGCTTTGGAGTGATGGACCGCGTGGCAGTGAAGCTTGAGCAAGACTTGGCGCCGATGGACGATGGCAACGGTGAAGAGCAAGTGAAGTCAAGATCAATGAACCAATATGATCACGTGATGATATGAAGTGGATCATATCATTGTTGATCGTGTTGGTGCATGTGTTGCATCGACATTGAAGGAGATGGAATGGAATGCGCAAGGCAAAGGCATAACCTAGGGCATTTCATTTCACCGGTCATAGGTGTGTAGAGAAGTTTGTGACCGGGTTTAGGATAGATGGCCGTACTATCAAGAGGAGCAAACTTGTTTGCATATCGGTCATCTAGTGCCACTCGAGTGATCTAACTTTGCATTGTCGCTAGGATCGAGTGGCGTGGCAAGTTGAGTGGCTAACATCCTTTGGGAAATGATTGTGAAAATGCTAACACACATACACATGGTGGTGTACACTTGGTGGTGTTGGCACATTTACAAAGGAGGTGGTGTTTGCAAGGGTGAGATGGGTTTGTGTCCCTCTCTCGGCGGGATTCGGCGCTTTCGGGAAAATAGAATGCCTATTTTCTATTGCGCCGGATGCAAATTCTTGTGGTTAGCACACTCGAGCAAGGGTGAAGAGAATGGAGAAGATGCTGGCGTCGGTCAACTGACCGGACGCTGGATCTGAATGCACCGGACGCTGACAGGCTGCGTCCGGTCGCGCTGACGTGGAGTGTAGCAGTAGCTGGAGAGTGACCGGACGCTGGCTGCGTCCGATCGCGTTCGACCGGACGCGTCCGGTCATGCTCGGGAGCTTACTGGAAACGACCGGACGCTGGGGGTTCAGCGTCCGGTCAGTTGAAGCTGGAGCGTCCGGTCAGGTCAAGTGACCGTTGGAATCGGGACACGTGGTCGTCTGCGGGCGACCGGACGCTGAGGTTCAGCGTCCGGTCAACACGACCGGAGCGTCCGGTCGGCCCGACCGTTGCCCAGTGAAGGGGTAACGGCTAGTTTAGCCCTTGGGGCTATAAATAGAAGTGGCCCTCGGCCATGGCTGGTGCGGAGCACCTCAAGGGACTTAGTGTCCATGCTTGTGAGTGCTTGGGAGCCCTCCATCACACATATACTTGATAGTGATCATTCGATTGTGTGAGTGAGCGATTCTAGTGTGATTACATCGTGAGGTTGCATCGAGTGGCACTAGGTGATCGAGTTGCAAGCCGGTGGTGCTTGTTACTCTTGGAGGTTGCCACCTCCTAGACGGCTTGGTGGTGGTCTCCGTCGAAGCCCGCAAGAAGCTTGTGCGGCGCTCCGGAGAAGTGCTTGTGAGGGGCATTGTGCTCGCCCCGCGGGAGCCGCGAAGAGCAACTCTAGTAAAGCGAGACGCGAAGGGCGACAAGTGGTCCGGCCGGGTCAAGTGCTAGAGCTTGTGGTAAGCACTCCACGTGGGAGAGTGTGACTTGTGAGTCACCACTAGCAAGAGGACCGGCGGCAACCTTGAAGCTTGTCTCAACGGGGACTAGCGTGTTGGCAAACACGTGAACCTCGGGAGAAAAATCATCGTGTCAACTTTGTTCTTCCCGTTGGTTTGCAACCCCCTTACACAAGCTTGTAATTACTTTCACATACATTGTGCTTGTGTAGTTGCTCTTGTAATTAGTTAGCTTGTGTAGCTCACTAGTTACCTTCTAGCTTGTGTAGCATAGAAGTAGCTCCCTTGAGTGGCTAATTTGGTTTTAGTAACCTTGTTAGTCACATTGCTTAGTTTGTGTAGCTAAGTATTTGCGCTCTCTAATTAGGCGTTGGTTGCCTTGTTATTGAGCTTTGCTAGTGAGCTTAGTTGGCTTTGTGCTTTTGCTTACTAGCATGTGTAGGAGCTCCCTTGTTGCTTAAAGTACTAGTGGCATAGGTTTGTGTGACCTTGCTCCTAGAATTGTTTAGGAGAGCTCTAGCTAGCCCGGCACCTTTGTTGCATAATTGTTATCTTTGCAAGGTGCTAGTGAACATACATTGAGGGGTATAGTCTTGGCTAGACCGATAGTTTTAATTCCGCAATTATATCGGTTAGCCGACGCGATTAATTTTAGAAAAGACTATTCACCCCCCCTCTAGTCCGCCATCTCGACCCTTCAGTCCTTTGGAAGCATCTTCTTTTGGATTTTTAGTAACTCTCCAAATCCCTTGTCAGATACACCATTCTTTGTCTTCCATTGCAGCAATTCTAGTGTGGTTCCCAACTTTTTCTGCCCTACATCACAAGTTGGGTACAGTAATTTCTTGTGATCTTCTAGCATCCGCTCGAACTTGATCTTCTCCTTTTCACTTTCACATTCTCTTTGTGCGTCACGAATGACCTGACAAAGATCATCAGCAGGCTTATCTTTTGCGGCTACCTCTTCTCCAGCTTCTCTCATTGCAGCATCATTGAAGCACGCACCATCGGGAATAATATCATTGTCATCCCATTATTCTTCTTCACATTCTTCCATTACAACGCCGGTTTCTCCGTGCTTCGTCCAACAAATATAGTTTAGCATGAAACCCGACTTGAACAAGTGTGAATGAAGAGTCCTTGAGCAAGGATATTCCACCGTATTCTTACATATGGCACATGGGCAACACATGAAACCATCGTGTTTGTTTGCCTCGGCCGCACGCAACAAAGAATGTACGCCGTCAATGAACTCTTGGGAGCGGCGATCAGCATTGTACATCCAATGCCGGCTCATCTGCATTACATGACATAAATACCATATTAAAACCTAGATCATAATTAATTATTTATACAACATGCGTGCCACCACAAAAGGTACAAATTTATGAAAGCATCGCTACAATGTAGATAATCCCAACTACCACTAAAAGAACTAAAGCTAAAATACATTTCAGGAGCACAAGGATTTCGCGACCAATCTCAACTAAAACAGACAGATCCCCCAATTGTGCAACATCTTTGGGCTTCTTCGGCTGGATCACTGCCTCATTAGCCGCCGTATCTGCCTGTTGTGTAAGATATTTTTGCACAAGTTCAACATACTCTTCCTTCCAGTAGAAGCCTGAACATCGTCCACTGCCATCCCACTGAAATTAAAACAAAAAATTAGAACTTTAATCACAACCATCATGAAAATTGGTATAAACTAACCATAATCATAAAATACGATAAAATAACTCACATTGCGATCCGGACACTTGTAGAAGATACGACCATTGTTGGGACCCTCCTTCTTCACTCGGTACTCCATCACAATCTTCGTCTCATCATGACACTTGCCGCATAGAATGAGAGGGAGGCCCGGCCTAAGTCGCTTTGGAAACCCATGAGAGGCCGAGGACCCGGAAGCAGTTGCCATCTACTCTCTATACTCATTTTTTAATACACTATAAATTTCTCATTTATAAACAAATAAAATAAAGAAACTATAAAATTATCTATATCTCTAAACAATGAAGTGTGATATGCATGCTAGAAATAAAAAGTGAATACTAATTTTAAATACCTACTTTAACGTTTCTTCATCCAAATATGCAAACTATAAGTTATTTTGAGCTCAAATTGTTTACAAATAAAAAAACACCATAAAAACAATATATATATATAGTGAACAATATGAGATAAGCCAATGATGAAAAATGAGAGTATGAGATTGGTAACCTTTACAACTAAAGAATCGAAGAAATCGACGGAGGAATCGAAGAATGGATGGAGGAACAATGGAGGGAGGAAGCAAGAACACTAGTGCAGTGAGCTTCAAAATGTGCTGAGCTCGGGCTCGGGGAGGAAGAAGGAGACGACCGGGATATAAAGGGGGACCTTTAGTCCTGGTTGGTGGCTCCAACCGGGACTAAATGTAACTTTCCAACCCCCGGCGCAGCCACGGCCCGAGAGTAGACCTTTACTCCCGGTTGGAGCCACCAATCGAGAGTAAAAGTCTATCTTTAGTCCCGGTTGGTGGATCCAACCAGGACTAAAGATCCTTGCCACCTCTGTCTGGCGCAGTAGCCACCGGGACTAAAGGTCCCTCTAGTCCCGAGCGCAAAAAATGCCGGGACTAGAGCCCATTTTGACCGAGGATCAAATGTCTATTCTCTACTAGTGTACACAGATATATATACCACAAAACATCCTGTGGAATAATAGTTGGGACTATATAAAATTGCTTGGCTATAATCGAAAATATTGTAGGAGGCCAACTAACCAGGGCATTGTGCCCAAACAACCCAACAAAGGGATGCAATATTAATATATAATAAATTATGACATGCAGAAATGACGCTTGTTTGATAATAATGATTGCCTGGTGTAGCTAGCGTCTAATGATTAACTAAAACTAGGTAACGTACCATATGTTTCAATTTTAGTTCAACTTGATCCGTATGTTTCATCTTTATTAGGCTTCCACTAACAAATCGTACACCAAAACAAAAGGGACGATATAATAGACTCAAATTCAGGTCCATCTTCATCTGTAGTAGGTGTAGCCTTGGTCGTTATTTTTTGAAGTTGCTATTGGCCTACGATCCATGAATATACACTTTACCCGGACCGGTGTTCTTTTAACTTAAAAATATAAATATTGTATTGGTAAGTGCTTTTTCCTTTTATGTGTTGGAGCAGCAAGGATTCCTGCAGAAAGTATGCTGGTACTCCCCCCTCCATCCTAAAGATGATGCAATTCTAAAACAATACTCCATCCTTTCCATTTTATCTGACGTAAGTTAGAATGATACAATCTCCTAGATTATATTTTAACTATTTATTTGCTTTATATTATATTATTTATGCTTATAAACTTATAATCATTGTATAGTATAATTCTCTACAAATCTAATCATATAAAGTTTGTATTATAATAGTTAAAAATTATTAGCCTAATTATTGGTCAAAGTTTTTAAAGTTTGAATCTTTATATGCGTGTGCACCAGATAAAATAGAACAGAGGTAGTAGCGTGTTAAGTATATTAAGTTTGGTTAAATTTATCTAAAAATTACTAATATTATTTTACTAATATATTTAGTTAAATTTTAGACACTTTAACTGAGAATGCACATCAAATTATATTCCTTTTGGAATGGCGGTAGTACTTATGCAAACTACTTCTCCATAATATCTAGGTGAGATACAATCGAGGCATTTCATCTCATCTTAGAAATTAGAATGGTTCCAATAACATACATAGGATATATAACTAACACATTTCTACTACTCACCCTGTCCAAACAAACCTGCAATTCTAAATAACGCCTTGTTAAATAATGTCAAATTTGACTAAAATTACACAAAAAAATAATAATATTTATCATACTAAATATGTACCATTAGCGTTTTGTTTGTTTGAACTTATCAGCCTGCCTTATCAATCATAGTACGGTGTTTTTCTCTCACAAAAAAACAATATCAGCCGGCTTTATCAGCCGTAAAAATCATAAACCGAACAACTCATAGATTTGTCATGAAACATACTATAATATTCTTATTTTTTTTGCCTAATCTAGAATAACTTATTGGTGATATAAATGTTAATATTTTATCTATATATTCAACCAAGAATGTATCTAAAATTGTATTTTTTTGTGGACGGATAAAGTAACTCCTAAAGGTTCACTCCTCAGAAACTCTTTTCCAGGTAACTGAACTATGGCTCACCCAAACACCGACACGAGTTCATGCAGACGTAGCTCGTCCATCTATCCTATTATGCTGCTAGGAGATTTGGAAATACCAGAATGAGGTCGTCTTCTGACATCTACCGCCGAACATCGAACGCTGGTCGCGGCCTGCAAAGAGTCTGCGAACTCCTGGGCCTGTAGAATTCCGTGACGAAATGCTTCCTAGCAATCAAGTGGAGAAACATCTTTGATATGTAATTACGCCTAACTATTTCTTGCTTGCTGTAATTCTATTTGAACTTTTGGGGCTTTGCCCCATCCACCCGCCCAGTGCCGGCCCTACGGGTAGGGCACGAGGTGCGACGGCCGAGGGTCCAAGTGAAGGAGGGGCCTAAGCTCAGGTATACAAACCCTTAGGTCATATAGTCCATTAGGCATTAGCAAACTAATGAGAAGAGAAACATAGAACTGGTCAGACGGTCCAAAAAGACAACATCGATATTTCTTTCCTAGTTTTCTTTCCCACGGCCCTCAAGTAGAGAGGAGGCGAGGAGTCACACTGCACACAACACATTCTGATCGTGAGTTCGCGACGTGCGCCTTACACACGCGGAGCTGGCGAACCGCGCCGCCGCGAAGAGCTAGACTACCGGAGACATGGACACGACGCACGAGGACGACGACCAGGCAGGGCTCCACGACGACGATATCTTGATTCTTGGCTTCTTACGAATTGCGATCACCGATCAGTTGTTTAGGCCCAAGTTATTTTTTCCTTTATATTTTTAATCCAAATTAATTATTTGTATAGTATTCCAGAGTTCTAGTACTTTGTACCCATATAGTCATATTTTTCTTCTAATTTAGGTGTTAGAATTTTAAAATGTTACCTAAGAAACATTTGTCATGGGTGAGAAAAGAAAACGAATATATTGTTTTTTTAATCTATATTGTTCCTCGATAATTATCATACATTTACAAATATATTGCTTAATGTATATTGTTCTTCGATAATTATTAGACATGTTAAATTAAAAATATGTTATTGAATTTTCTTTCGTTTTGCAAGTAAAATTAATATATATATATATATATATATATATATATATATATATATATATATATATATATATATATATATTATATAAGATTTTATACACGATTAAGAGGCGTTGTTGTGACGAGAGAACCCTTAAAATTGTAGGACCGGCGCTGCACCCGCCGGCTACGCCAGAACCTTGTGAAATGAAATCAGGGATTCGCTGTGATACCCCCGTTGTTTACCTAAAAAAAGAAACTCTTTTCCAAACATCAAATCCACTTCTAGGTTTATTTCACCTGGTAAATATTTTGTTCTTTATTAATTGAAAGGAGCATAAAAAACATTGAAAATAGATTTTTGACCGTGTAGTTCTGTCTTGGTTACCAGGGGAATTTTAGCTGTCCTTTCCAGGCTTCACCGCTTCAGCTGCGGCGCCCACCACGAGCGTGTAGCCGGTGGCCCGCTGCCGCTGCCAAGGACAACAAGAGTCCAGTTTCACTGTCCCCGCGCACCTGTTTCTCCTCCAGGAGCCAAGACACCGACAGCTGGGACGGCCAACAGCCACCTCATCCTGGTCCCACCTGTACGTGACCCATCCAGAAAGCCTCCCCACGTGAGAGCAGAGCAGGGTCGCCAGCCATCCAATCCCTGCGGTTACTGTTTGCCAGTTCGTGATTCCATGGCACGAACGACAGCCAGATTCGAGATTTGCCTTGGGCCCACGCACCGAGGCGGCCCATCCCGCCCGGTTCTACTCCAGCCCCCCGGCCCGCTGCCGTCCGTCCGATCCGCCCCCTCCGCCGGCATCCCCGCCGTCCGCGCGTCGACGGCCGGGATGCGCGCATCGCCCGCCCGGCGCGTTTCGTAGGCCGACACTGCGGCTTTGCCCGCCAAAATGCCAAAATGGCAGGCCCGCGTAATTTGCCCTCGACGCCGAGGGCGGTTCCGCTCCGCCGCCCCCGTATTTTATAAAAACAAAGGCATGGGCGTGATGAAGCCTAGCGGTAGTGTGTTTTTTAAGAACAAAAACTCCGAACCAAAGCCCGACGCGACTATTTTTTTTTGTTTGCCGGTGGTGTTGTTAGAATTTATAGAAGAGAAGAGAAGAGAATAAGCCCTGTTTAGTTTCACCTTAAAATCTTAAAAAGTGCTATAGTACATGTCACATTGAATGTTTGCGGCTCATGTATGGAGCATTAAATGTAAATGAAAAAAAAACTAATTGTACAGTTTGGTAGGAAATTACGAGACGAAAGTTTTGAACCTAATTAGTACATGTTTGAACACTAATTGCCAAATAAAAACGAATATGGGTAACCCCAGATTTCAACTTCCTGGAAAACAAGGGCTAAAAGAGAGATCAAACGGGCCGTGGAAAAAAGAGGGTTTCATTCGCGTGCGCCGAGCTGATCTATTTAGCACGCGACGCGACGGGAGCATCTCGCCGCTCGATTCGGGCCTCCCCGTGCATTCACCCCCAGCGAGCCGAGCGAGTGAGAATTCGAATTGGAAATTGGACTCGCGGCGGGCTGGAATTCTTGCCGCCTCCCCGTGGAGGGTGAGAGGCGGTGGCGGTGGTTGCGGGCGGCGCGCGAGGAGCGTCGACGGCCTCGCGCCATTGGGTACGAAGCCGGCAGGGTCTGAGCGGTGGGCGGCCGCTGGCTGGAGGCAGCTCAGGCAGGTGAGTTGGCCCGGATTCCGTTCCGCGGGTGTGCGTGTTCGTACTTCGTGGTGGGGGATTTGGACAGCTTCGTTGCGGTGGTTGCTTCGGTGGGTGGGGACGGCTGGCCGGCTGGGGTCTCCCCGGTCGCCGCCCACTCACCCAGGGGCCTCGATCGGATCCTCCTCGGGAGTGGGAAAATGCGAGGCTCCTGCAGGAACCCAGCGTGCCGCGGGCACGGCTCCCGAGGGGGGAGGTTTCCCCGGTGCTCGTGCAGAGGATTCGGGGGAGCTTCCCAGCTGCTGACGGGCTTGTGTCGCTCGGCTGTTTGATTGCTTTTGGGTTCGATTTGTGCAGGTTGATCCAGGTTTCAGCGCCTCGGGTTCGTGTTGGATTTGTGGGGGAGTGTTTATGGGCGGCTAGATCGGTGATTCCTCAGCTGCTCTCGGTGTGATGGCAGCTGACTCCAGCATGGGGTTTCACCAGGGGATCACCGCCTCGCTGTACAACCATCACATGCTTTCGTTCCAGTCCAACAGCGACGTCGGCATCAGCGGCGGCGACGCCACCGGTGGCATGGTCATGGCCCCGGCGAGTGTGAGTGGCGACAGTAGCAACGCCGGGCTGTTCCTCTCCCCAAACACAGGGGTCATCGGCAACGCGTCGGGGGTTGCCCCGGCAAGGACCTCGTCGGGGGATGCGTTCCGTGGCACCTGGACGCCCAAGTATAAGTACGTCACTGCTCCTCCTTCGGATTGGAGTGACCGTGAGGTAGCCATACTGAAGGAAGGGCTTGTGAGGTTAATTCATTCCCCATATTGCTTCCTGAATTTCTTTTGCCTGTACTGCACTGTACTTTTCTGTTGTGTTGCTCATGTGGAACTCGGTTTGCTTTCTTTTCGCACCTTTAATGTGTTCCAAGGTTGTGGAGCATCAATTATAAAGTCTAAAGCAATGATTATGCAACCGGGCCTTTACTTAGTCGGTTTTGAGTAAAATTGAACTTTCTCTGTTGTTCTTGTGTCGCTATTCAGGTTACTGTGGAACGGCACTTGGTTTCTCCATGAGCACTTCTTCATAGCAACACTCTAGTGCTTTATGACCTTGTTTTTTGCATCACCAATCAGGAGAGAAAACTCTAGCGTATTAGTTGTTGACAAGTGCTGCTATCTGCTTCACAAATTTGATCTGAGAAACTATTTGTTTCCTATCCACTTCTAATTCCTCCTTCGGCATTGGCAGGTATGCTCGTGAACCTAATATCATGAGGTACATTAAGATAGCTGCTATGCTTCCTAACAGGACCATCAGGGATGTTGCGCTGCGATGCTGGTGGGCTACAGTTAAGTCACTTCTTTCATATGATATTTCTTCCTCGTGCTTGTTTGATTCCAATGTTTATTCTGGCCTTATTCTGCACTCCGTTTGTGAACAGATTCTTGGTTTTGCCAAAAAAAAAAAAACAGATGTGCAACTTTTGAACACCCTTCTGGCCTTCCCTCTTTTCCTTCTCTTTGCTATTTCGAGGGGTGCATTAGCTTTTCATTAGTTTATTTGCTAATCTGACATCATATATTGTACCTAAAATCTGGCTTGGAAGTAGGGAACCTGTATATTGCTTTTGAAGTTATATACACTTATACTTGGTGATCAATTACCAAGTGTAGATAGAGTATGGCATATAATGATGGCTTTCTTGGCTAGAAGTTTACGCTATGCTCATGACGTTTGCAATCTTGTTTTGCCAACACGTTTCTTTTATTACCTGCATTAGTACAAGAAGCATATGTAGGCCACTATGGTCTGCTGACTTATTTTGATTATAGCAGGGTAAAGAGAGAAGGAAGAAACCTGATGGATTCTATACAGGGAAAAAAACGAGAGACATGAAGGTAGCTTTGAATTTATGTGTAGATCATTTAAATCACTTTCTTGTTATTGGCGAAGCTTCTCACTTGCCTAGTATTTTCTTCATTTCTTTTCTTGATGTCAATCATGTTATTTCTGACAAAGTTTCTCTACAGCCAATCCAGGACAAAATGGTTGCATCTGTCCCAATAGCTAATTTTCATATGACACCTACAACCAATGTAACCCCTTTTTCGATATCAATGCAACATCCAAATCAACAAAGTCAAGTTCACAAAGAAGGTTAGCCTCCATCCGTCTCTTGTTTTTTCCCCTTTTGTTCATAATATCATCTTTACTTCATCTAACAAACAGTCTCAAGGTCTCATTTTCTGTTTGGTAAAAGAAGGTCTCTAAGTAATCTCATTAGACTGAGTGGGGCCAAATGTTAGAAATCAGCTGGTTGATCATTATTCTTTGTAGTTTCTTAATATATAGTGACATAGACCTGTTTTACGTGTCAGCTTAGCAATAAGTTTTCCACTGTCTGACCTATTTGTCTAATCATACTCTTACTATGATTTAAGTAGAAGTTGATGGTTTCCATTTCCCAAGATTATGCAACATACTTCATTTGCTTGTAGTATATTCTTACTATGATGTAAACAAATCCTACTCTGCATTCCCATGATCCCGATAACGCAAAATTCAGACTATGGGTCCCCTATCCCTAAGCATATATCCCTTAATCCCTAGAAGCTGTTATAGTTAAAATACACTGGCAGGTGGGAATAGTTTGCTTTACTGTTATTTCATGGCGACAAGCTTATAATGCCATTGAATATGCCACAACTGGATGAGCAAGTGAATTGCTGCTTTAAAGATCAATTTGTTGGGCTGAACTATAGCTATGAAAGGTCACTTGCATATACGGCAAAGAACCTGCTACCATGTCTACACTATACACCCAGATTCCTTTTGCTATTGCCCTTCAGTGTAATATTTAAGGAAGATGACACAGTAAGAAATTTTGGCATGTAGGTTTTATTTTAAAATTTCCATCAAGATTCATATATATTCATTCTGAGGAACTCCTATGATAGTACTCCATTCCAAATTGTAAGTCACTCTGGCTTTTCTAGATACATACCTTTTATTATGTATCTAGACATAATATGTTTCGAGGCGCGTAGCAAAAACTATGTAATTAGAAAAGCCAGAACGACTTACAATTTGGAATGGAGTAATAAAAAGTGGACTTTCCTTTTGTAACTGCATCCGTGTATCCATTGTTGGTCTTGTTTCTTCCATCAAAGTCCTATTTCTTAATTCTGCAAAAGTATGATAATAGTAATGTAAAAGAAATCTGTCCTTGTGTTGTGTGCCTGCATACATATATCTGATGTTGATCTTACTTCTTCTACTAATACTCATGTGGTTGCATTCTGACGCAGCTCCTGTTGTCGATAGTGCAACCCAGCGTCTCCTGGAGGAAAATAATCAGTTACTTAACCAGATTTCTGCAAATATTGAAACATTCAAGGTCTGTATTTATTTATACTTGTCATGTCTATGGTCTGCACTTGCCCTTTTTGTACTCTCGAGTGTCAGCCACAAGGTACATGGTGCCTGCAAATTATTCGTATTTAACTATGGTTGTTACTTGTTAGTCATACAACTAACTTGCCTATTGAAATTGCATCACTATTTCGTTCATGATTCCACCAGAAATGGATATTATCCTCTTACTGCTATAGTTGTTATTAGTTTGATCCGGGATGAAACTGAATGGAAAAATTTATAGAACTAATCAACAAAGAGTAGATGCCCTGCTTATTTAATTCTTGCATGACCTGAAATATAAGCTATAAAAGTGCCTTTGGCTTCGTTTTGCACTGCCTGTGTACAACTATAAACACATAAAAGTCCATTATTTTGAGGTTTCATTTAACATTTCAGGGGACTGTGATTCAGTCTTATTCTTTGAATGTTTGGGTTCGACATTTGTTTCATCAGGAATATTTATATATGACGATATCATGTGAAATAAACCCGTCAGTCATCATATAACTTGTTGGAACATGTCGCTCTTGTTTGCTTGATGAAGGATAAAAGTAGCTTTCTTGGGTTTTAGAAAACGTGATAAGTTTGGGAATCCAATTGACCATAACTGTTTTCATTCCTGATTTTCTTGCAGACAGTGGAGAACACAGATCTTTTTCTCCGCACGAGTAACAACATCAAAACAATTTTAAGCAGGTACAGCGTTGTGATCATGCACAACATAGAGTTTTTGAAACCTTCTCCCCAGAACCTTCTGCATTAGATTACAGAATTAACATAGGCTGAGATCTGACACTACTGATGTTACTTTTGCTTGTATTCTTTACTATGTTTCAGAATGAGTGAAACACCTGGTATCATGGGTCAGATGCCTCCATTGCCTTTATCCATAAATGAAGACCATATAAATTCGCTTATTCAACTCAACAGACTGGTAAGAACACACAACCTGTTAGCAAACAGGAGAGATGGATGATATTTCCATGTGACGTTAACCGCCCTTGATTATGTCTAAGCAACATTATCTTATTCTGAAAGGTTGCATCATATGGTACGGCAAGCATTTCTCATCATACCAAGCAAGAGCCATGAAGCTAGTCTACCATACCCAGGGGAAAAAATGAGAGGACCAGATGGCCGGACCTCCTGCAATTCTGTAAACGTGCTGTTGAGGAAGGCTTACATGTTGTACTGACCAAGCGCCAGGGACAATCACTGCTTTCCAGATAATGTTTTTGCAGTGATCTGATTGTTTCCAACCCGTCTGCCTGCCACCAATTGTTGAAGCATTTGGAAGAAGTCTGCAGCTGAGGTGCGAGAGCTGCAAGCTATTTGCTGCTGTTTCTGTTTGCATTATCCGGCATATAGACCAGAGTATCAGACACTTGATCCTGGACTCCGCAAGTGACTGTAAATATCGGACGGCTGGAGGCGTTCCATGTTTTGTTTCTCTGATTGCTCATGAATGTATTTCTTCTTTTCTTTTCTTTTTCTGTCCCCGGACAGGGTTGCATTGCTCCCAATATGTAACTATGTACAATAACCACTGTCCTAGACTGCTAGGCGTAGAGCGACTCCATTTTCTGACTAATTGGACACTGGAACCCAAACATGTGTTGTCCAGATGTTCTACATTCTTTCTTTCACCACTTCAGAAGCATTGGATTAGCACTTCAGATGCAATGGAATAGCTGCGCCCCAACATTGACAGTTGACACCAGCAATTTACTCTCTTTGTTTCAAATCGTAAGCTGTTTAAACTTTGTCTAAAAACTCTCTAGTTTTGACCTAGTTTATTCAAAAACAGAGAGAGAAAAAAAAACTACAACATCATACTAGGTTTGTTTCATTTATTTGATATTGTAGATGTTAATACATGTTTCTTGAAACTTAGTTAAAGTTACATAGTTTGACTTGTAAAGCTAAAAACGACTGGAGGAGTTAATATATGGCAAATATTAATTTCAACAGAAGCACAAAAAACAGAACATTAGACGTAATGTCAGCAACACATTCAAAGCTTCAGCAAGCCCCAACACAAATAACAGAGGAACAAAGCAGCAGTTTTGTGAGTTGATGCATCATGCTTCGATGAACGTAGAACTTGGTCATAATAAAAATGAAAACGATGTCGAAAGCCTTTCAAAGACTATATATACACTCAATAAACAAAGAACAATACATCCCATCACCGTTCAGGCCCATTTGTCGCGACAAGATGCCAGCAAATGGGCGTTGTCCTGGTACCCTAGGGACGAAGCCACAATGAGACCACCAAGTGCTACCAGTTGGTAGACAACAATCATGCAGGAAGCATGGTACTCCATATACTACATGGTAGGTACAAAAATTCAGACACCACGACTCAAATCCAAAACAATACTTCACAAAAACATAATATACAGGAAATGTCAGAGTTCAATTGGCAGGTTGGTCACTGCTCGCCTTCTCCCCAGATTCTTCTGCAGAGAGTTCTTCAACGGTTGGTAGGCTGCTTGCAACAGGACTTACAGCACCTGAGGTTGCAAGGCTTGCACCACCTTGGCCAATGATTCCACCAGATTGAGAATCCGGACTCTCCTTGCCAGAATTAGGTACCAATTCATGGTCCTCATGTTGCCGGGATCCATTGAGGGCATTACAGTGAGGACAGTAGTATGTGACGAAGGCAAAGTCCTCTTTCCTCGCAAGACCTGGACAAATGAAACTGGTTAATTACGTTCAAAAAAAAAATGAAACTAGTTAACAGAGAACTTGTAGATGATATAGTTGACATAATAAACTGTTCTTTGTCACCTACCATTATGCATATGGCAGTTACCACAAATTAGAGCGTAGCACTGTGTTGGATCCTCTCCTACAAGCAGAGCTGCTACTCGTGCAAGCCATCCCCCATCATTATCAGCTGGACCTCTGAAGTGCTCAACATTCCTCTGATTAGGAGTGCTGGGGCCTTCTTCACTACCATCATACACATATGAGCTGTCAAATGGCTCAAGGGACTGGGCCCTTCCAGCACCATTGCTTAAGTGTCCTTTTCTTTGCCTAAGTCCAGTTTGTCCAAGATTATTATCATTACTTTTACCCAGTGCTGCATCCCTGCTTGATTCATCTCCCAAAAAGACTCTCAATCCAGAATCAGCGCCCAACTTGGATGCCAAAACTGTTGCCGCTGCAGCCTTTGCAGCTGGGTCAAGATCATATCTCTGGTTCACCAACATGACAAGTCAGTTGCATGTAAAAAAGAAAAATGAACAATAAAACAGGGCTGTAAATGAACCTGTATAAGTTGCTGAGTAGTGTAGTAATTTGTTCTCTCCTTCAATTCATCAATCTTGGCTTGCCTTTCAGTTCGAAGCTTTTCAAGAGTTTGTTGGTCTCTGTTATCAACTGGAGATAGGATACTGTGTTACTAATAAGACATGAAGGATTATCTATAATAGCTGAAGCAATTTATATGGTCACACCTTCATGCTAAAGGGACACATTTTGGAACTTTGGCTTTTTCATACAGCAATTTCTTCAGGATACAAATAAAATAAACTAGGCAGGAAATTTGTTCTGCTCACTGATCAAATAAAATGCATTAGGAAACTAATGGGAAACATGAGCACATTTGTACTGCCTTGCATTTGTGCACCTTCAGTCAACATAATGTGTAGCTAGAGCCTAACGATGTGTGTGCATGTGCAATACAGAATGTGCATACCAAGACGTCAGTATACTTACGCATTTTCGCGAGGCTTGTAATGGCCGAGTAGATGAGAGCAGCTAGAGCAGGAACAAGGAACATGGGCAGCACCCTGACTGCCCTCATCTGCCAGCTGATGTCCGGCGATCTCGTAGTCATGATGGCATATCCAACTGCAACAATCTGTCACAAAAAGGGAATAACACGAAACCATCTCAAAACACAATTTTGTCCTGATCCAAGGCCCTAAATCCAAAGTGGCACTTATGAGGTGATCCCGACACGATTCCATTCAGTATTGGTACAAATTCTACTAGCTAAACTGACGTAATGCATCTCGTCTGATGTGAGATGACAACAGATGCTCAATTGTAACAACGGATATTGCTGACTACCATAATACGATGGCCCGGCAGGCGGGTCATCCTGACCAAACGATTCCTGATTCCACAATTCAAACCGGATTCATCGCCCTACGAGAAAGGAATTCCCATCCTCTATCGGGCAGGAACAGGAATACAGCAAACTGAACAGAAGCGTTTGCTATGCTATGTATAATCGGGTAATCCAGCAGGCACGAATCGAATCACCTCGAGCGCGGCGGCGAGGGCGAGGACGTTGTGCGCGGACTGGCGGGAGGCGCGGGCCCGGCGGCGGAGGCGCGCCCGCACGGCCTCCTCCTCCTTGGACAGCGCCCGCAGCAGCTTCTCGACGTCCTCGCGGCCGCCGAAGATGCCCTTCCACACCCGCGACACGAGCCCCCGCTGCCTCCGCTTCTGCGTCGCCGGCGTCTCCGGCGGCATGGGCGACCGCGGGGACGCCGCCGCCGCGGCGGCGGCGGCGGCGGCAGGCGCGTCGCCTTCGGCCATGCGCGGCGCGACGACCGGCACCGGCGCCGGCACCGGAAGGATCTGGCCTGATCGGATCAGACGGGCCGACGCCCGGTGGGATGGGAAGGCGGTTTCCTTCGCGCGCTCCTCGATGGGGTTGGGTAATTGGGTTACGCGGCCAAGGAATGGAATGGAGGATTGCTTCGTGGAGGGAGGCGCGCTTCTGGGGAAAGGCGGAGAGGCGAGGCTGGAAAGGAGAGGGAAGGAAAGCTAGGAAAGGCGTCGGTCGCGTCGGGAGGTCGGCGTTACGTGTCATTTTTTTTAATATACCATATATACTCCCTATATGAATACAGTTCTAACTCAGTATTTATGTTAGGTTTACTATATAAAAATAATACGGAGTAGTAGCTTTTAATTTCTCGAAAATTGTGAATCACATTTTTTGTTATTTAAGGGAGTGGAGTATGGTTTTTTAACCGGACTGCGCAGGACCGTGTGTTGTAGTTGATCGGACAGGTGCACATGGCCCACTGGATTAGTGTAGTGCCCCCTTTGGTAGCTTGGGATTTATATCGTGGACTTGGTCTACGTAAGACAGGGGCCTTCGGCCCAAGGTCCCTGACTGATTCCTCTGAACCGGAGCACGCCAATAGACTCTGTGATATCTTCAAATGCAATCGGCTAAGATAGGGCGGCGAGCATGCACGACTGAAACAGATCAACAGGCGATCAACGGACTGAGTCCGTCCAATAATTAATATCTGTCTTCAAAAATGGCATGAACACAGCTCAATTTTGTTTGAGCGCATTTGATAGACAATAGACTCCGTGTGTAAATCCTCAATGCCATCTAAAGTCCTCCCTCATCTCCATTAAATCCGTGTGATCACCTGTTCCAGGACAGTAGAGTTGCATGATGCACCTAAATTTCCCTTCTTTCATGAAGGAGTTTAGCATCAATATCCATCCATCAACCAAGATATTCATCGCGCTGAAAAACCGCCAACACTCTGGCACGTGTATCATATACTCTTTTAACCACAAACTCTTCTCGGAGTCAACAAGAAGCCACATGTTTGTGTAACGGCTACAACGGCCCCCTACGCTTTGCACTAGGCACAGGGAGCCACTCATCCTCCTTAGGGTACCCAACTGGCGGACCATCGATCATTGCCTTCCACTCATCGCTCTCTAGGTCAAAAGAGGCTACTCGGTTCCAGCCAGGTGGTGGTCCTGGACGCCGTCCAAGGACAGGGGCTCCAATGTCCAAGAAGTGGAGAATACCACCGGCGGCTGCTGTGCATTCAGCCGACAATCGATGAGTAAGGATCGGGGGCTCTCGCCTTTGCCTCCAAGTGCAAGCGGTTTCCATGGCAATGCCATCTCCGTCGTCGCCAAGAGTGGCAACCTGGCATATTTGGATGACACCAGCGTCGTACCCCAACCGCACGTCACGGAGACGGAAAACCGTCGTCACCAAGAGTCTAGTGCTCGCGGCGGGTAGGACGACTCGTCGAGCGGGCGCGGCAACGGGCTTGCAAACACGCCCATGACGAGGGGAGCCGCGGCGGTGTGAAGTCCGTGCGCTGCGATGGAGGCCGGATCCGAGATGAGGGCACGCCATGCCTTCCTTCGGCATTTTTTTCGCCCGGGACTAGAGAGACCTTTAGTCCTGGTTGGTGTCTTCAACCGGGACTAAAGGTCCCTACCCAACGGCTACTGCGCTCGGCACAGTGGTAGGGGACCTTTAGTCCTGGTTGAAGACACCAACCGAAACTAAAGGTGGACCTTTACTCGCGGTTGGAGCCACCAACCGGGACTAAAAGTAGACCCTTTAGTCCCGGTTGGTAACACTAACCCGGACTAAAGGTCCCCCGATGGGTTAGTTCAAAAGGGAAACATCCCATCTATTGTTAGATGTGTTGTGTTGGTGGGGTGGTAAGCTACGCGCGAGGCAGTGCATAAGGTATTGGGTTCGAATCTCACGGGACGCAGCAGTGGGAGGCATTATTTTTTTTAATTAAAGCTGGGAGGACCTGACCCGAGACTAAAGGACCCCCCTTTAGCCCCGGATGCTTGCTCCCGGATGAGGAACCGGGACTAGAGGGGGTTCCCCATCGAAAGTAAAGCCCATCTCTGTATCAGTGCTTGGACACTCACCGGAGCTGGCACAGGGTCTTCACCGGCAGCCTGGCTAGCACGTCAAAGAGGCAGGGTGAACAAGACGCGCCATTGCCTTCGTTGTTACTGATGCCATTGCCTTCGCTTGTGTTGGGATTGCCTCCTTGGTTCACCTCGATTTCTCTCTTGCAGATCCAACGTCGCATTGTGCACGAACTCCCGCCCGATGTGCTACACCTACGCCTCATCGTCATCAGTCTTAAAATATACGAACTCTTAATCTACCCTACCCTATAATACATCAGTTATAATAAATCTACAACCACACAACAAATGACTGCTCCACAGTCATGACCTATGCTACATCCACACCCATGAATGCACCCAGAAATATAACACCATCAAAACAGATGCACCAGATTATCTTTTAGCCATTCTCTCTTATTACTCGTCCAAATCCGACGGCTCATGTTTAGTGTGTCCGCCCTCCATCGTCCCCCCGCGGACCTTCCACGCGCATGCGTCAGGCTCGCGTTGATTTTGGTTGCCCCAGTCCACGATCGTCACTCTCCCACGCCCGCGCCTAGCAGCCACGGTTGGATGATCAGATTCTCTTTTTTCCGTCTATTCTTCACTCGAGTGCGTGGAGAGAAACTGATCCGACTGCCGGCGGCACGACGGCGCCGCGACAGGGAAGCGGCGGCAAGGGGCGGGCCGTCTCTACGCTAGGCGAGGTTGCGGCGGGGCGCGCGGTGGCCTGGGTGCCGCTGCCTGGCGAGGCGCGAAGCTGGACGGGGCCTGCCGCGGCGAAGCTTCTGCGCTCCCCAGCGTCCGGTTCAGGACGTCGTTGGCCAGGTAAATTTGCCCGCAGGAACGGTGGTCGTGGCTATGGTGATCCAAGGCCTGTGCCCCCGGCGGCGCCGTGGCCAAGCCTGTGCCCACGGCGGCCTGCGCCCACGGCGGACCCTGGCGGCGGTGACACGGCCAGGCCCACGCGCATGGCGGACCATGGTGACGGTTCAGCTCCATCCACAGTCCACCCCTGCGCTCCAACATGACACGGCTCCGCAGATCAAGTACAGTCACGCAGCTCGCCACTGGCACCAAAAGGCAGGCGTGTGCATCTCTCATCCTCCTTCCCTTCTCCTCCCCTTCTTGCTATGGTTGAATCCATTAGTCCTGTGCTGGATCTGCAGCACTAGTGTATTGTAATATGTGCTTGTTAAGTGTTCGGTGGTATTCTGCTGAGAAGAGGCCTAGGTCCAATGCTGTGTGCATCTTGGAGGTACGAGATGTAGAATTTGGTCTCTTGCTTGCCTGTAGTTGATTTTTTAGAATTGAATACTCATGCATATGCCTATTTGTTGAATAAACTAACCATATTTGTCATATACATATTACAGCTCATCCCTGTATTTCTGTGCTTGATACACCTAGAATTCTTGTGCCAAGCATACAAGATATGGTCTAAAGCTTGCTTTGACAGGTAATATTTTAGTTCAATTCAATGGAGTAAACTGGCATACTTGTTGTTTCTGCAAATTTTTGGTACTAATGGTGCTGTTTTAAGCTCTATATCTTCTCCCTACCTTGACTATTACAAATCAGAGATCGAGAAAATTGGGAAAGAAGTAAGTTGTAGTTTTTGTACAACTAGATTGTTAGCTCTTGCATCTATGCTTTAGCGTATACTTTACATTGTTTATTTTGATAGGGCTGAATGATGATATTGTGTTTCCAAAATTCATTAGTGTTTATATATGCCGGTATAAACAGAACGTGAAGCCCTGCAAGTGATGATAATTTCTCTAGAAACTTCTAACTTAAGTCACCTAGGTAAGAACAACCTTCAAGCTCGGAGCTAAATTAAGTAGGGGGGGGGGGGGGTATTATAGCAACAAAGTTAGAACTATAATTTTTACCCATACGAATTTGCAAAACAAACTAATGTTTAGTCATAAAAAAAGATATGTCCTTTTGCTTGTCAAGGAAAGTAGTATTATCTTTGGCAATAAATTTTATTGATAAATTGTGTGTTAAAACTATTTTAGCATTTTTCAGAAAGCAGTTAGCTTTGGAGAAAAAGATCAAATAGTTTTTGTAAAGGATTAAGTCCACTTTTGGCCCCTTAACTATCATGTTGGTCTAATTTTGACCCCAACTACAAAACCGTCTGATTCAGGCACCTCAAGTTTAAAAACCGTTCACTTTTAATACCTCGACGCGATTGAGACGATTTGTGTTGACGTCGAGCGGTTTTGTCTAATGTGGGGCCCACGCGTCATCGACTCAACCGAACTGCACCGGCGTCGCCGTACGGTCTGGTCAAGCGTGCCTGCTTGCGCTCGCACCCGACGCGCCGTAGCACGTAGTCCAGTGCCACGCGCTCGAGCTATGCTTCAATGTCGCGCTCAACCGCTTGCCCGCTTCCGGCCCGCACTCGCCGCCCTCCTCGACGACGCCGTTCACGTCGCCGCTTATCCAGCCTAGCCCCACACTCTCCAACGCACTCGTCGTTGCCCTCAAGCGCGCGCAGTCCAACCAGCGTCGCGGGTGCGTTGAGCTCCAGCAGTCGCCGCCAGCAGCAAATGTGCCTCCTCCGCAGCAGCGGCCACTACTCGCCATCAAGGTGGAGCTGGAGCAGCTGGTCATGTCCATCCTCGACGACCCCAGCGTGAGCCGCGTCATGCGGGAAGCCGGCTTCTCCAGCGCTACAGTCAAGAGCAACCTCGAGGAGGAGAGCGCGCTCATGCCGCCACAGTCCCCGCCGCCGCCACCCATCCCTCCCCACTTCTTCATCGACCCCCAGCATTTCCTCCGGCAGCAAAGGTGGTGACCGCTTCGGGCTGTGGCCAGCGCGGTTCTTGGCCGCGCCAGGCCCGAGCGCATGCAACGACGATGTCCGCGTGGTCCTGGAAGTGATGGTCCGGAAGCAGGGGCGGCGAAGCAACCTCGTTGTGGTTGGCGACTCGGTGTCCATGGCGGAGGCCGCATCCGCCCCGGTTCGCCGCGGCCGCGCCGTTGCATGCGGAGCTCATGCACGGTCGTCACCAGGACCGCCCGCGGAGCTCGCCCATCCCTGCCACCGTCGGAGCTCGAAGCCGCTGAGCACTTCATGCCACGCTCGCCGAAGCCACGCCGTCGGAGCTGCTTCCTGACCTCGCCATCGCTCTGCTCTGCTCTGCTCCTCCCTCCTGCTTTCTCTCTCTCGGACGGACAGAGGAGCCGTAGTTTCCATCATGCGTGGTGGATCCCGTGCGCCTTCCTCCCCATCGCCAGCAGCTTCCCTTCCTGCGCGCGCCCAACCCTACGGCCTCGACCGCTGGACGCCTTCGAGCTATGGCTGCGGCCGCTGCACGCCCGCCTCCCCACGCGTCCCCGCTCAACGCTGTGGAGGTCTAGCCACGGCCTTGACGCCATGGTGCTCCGGCTGTGGCCGCTGGACGTCTGCCACGCCGTGCGCGGCCGCTCAACGCCGTGGAGGTCGCACGGCCGGAGCTCGCCCATCTCGTCTTCGTCTCCGTCTCCTATGCGCTTCGTCCTCCTCCTTCCCGGGGTGCTCCTACGCCGCTGGCAACGGATCCGGCGGGGTGGTGAGGATCTTGTGCTGCGCATCATGGAGGATGAGCGGGTCGTGGGACCGCACAGCCTGGAGTGGAGTCGCTGCCGGAGTCCCCTCGCACCAGGGCGGCTGCTGCGATGGCAGGTACGATGGCGTCGTGCGAGCGGTTGGCGTTGCCGCTGCGAGCAGGCGTCGCCGCCGTCGCTGCGGTCACACGGACTCCCAGCCAACCCGACGCGAGCGGGGGCCCTAGCGGCCGCGATGGCCCGGTGCAGGCGGGGTGCGGGTGCGGCTCTGGTCCAGGCCATCCCTTCGCGGGTGGGTGCCCCAGCGGCCCCTGCGACCCCGTCACCGCCAGCGGTGCGGGCGGTACATGGCTCGCCACGGTGCCCATGCCGCTATGTTGGCTGCTCCCTACCCCTACGCTGCGCTTAAGAAGGAGGCGAGCCTGCGCACGGCTCCTTGCTCGACCTCCTGCCTCCCTCTCACCTTCCCCGCCGCCGTTGCGCGGCCGTGCTGCGCCGCTGCAGCAGGGGCCTGCGCGCGTGGCCAGCGTACGGCGAGAGTGGAGTCTTCCACATGGGCACCGTTGGCCAACAGCTCCAAATTCCTGTTTTGATCCGCGCGTCCGTCGGTCAACGCCAGCGTGGCGAGTTAAAACCAAGCACACGTCAGCACAAACCGTCTCAATCGCGCCGAGGTATTAAAAGTAAACGGTTTTCAAACTTGAGGTGCCTAAATCAGACGGTTTTATAGTTGGGGGGGTCAAAATTAGACCAACATGATAGTTGAGGGACCAAAAGTGGACTTAATCCTTTTGTAAATGGTCCTATGTATCCTTTTCCTGTAGATGAAGCATATGTGTTGCTATTACTTTCTCAGTGTTCAGTGTTCATTCTTCTTTAGATTTACCTGAGTTTACTCGTGAAATTTGATGTCTTCTGAAAGTTTTTTTTTTGGAATTTAAAGAGGTTGGTTGAGTTTTGGTTTTCAAAATAATTTCATTTTACTCTAGAATGCAACATGATATTACTATTTCTTTGAACTTCACTAAACTTCTGGTACAGGGGCCATTGAAAAAACAGGGGACATATAAGAGTAGCTGAAGGATTATGAACAAAAGCAATTCTGCTACTTGTTCATTTAGACATCAGCCTAGAAAACTTGAAATTTATTCTCTTTTTGATCTCTATCTTCACTGATGGATCTATTGAGGAAAGTCACCTCAAATTTGATAGGTTTAGTCAAGAGCTTGCAAATATTCTTCTCATGTTTCCTATCTTGGAGCTTGGTTAAATTTCTTTATCTGATTAAAGCATACATTTACTGATATAATTTTGGAACGCAAATGCCTCGGGAGGCTGCTGGATGGTTACAGGGCATAACAGATGCTGTTAGAAAATTTATATGGATACTTGAGGTAATAATTATGTCTAGGGCCCCCCTTAGTACCCTTATCAAATGTACCAAGCGTGAAGAGCACACTTCTTATTAATGGAAGCGTAAATTTCTCTTTATAGTTTTTATCACCAAATCAACTGTGTAAATATTGTTTCCATAGCGTTAGCACAGACAATAGATGTCCGACTAGGTCGGCACGAGTGAATTTGGCCCGGCCCGGTGTTACGTGTGTGCTTGGGCTGCAACTTGGGCACGGCATGAAGGAGTCAAGCGGTAAAGCCCATCGTCTTGTTTCTGCGCTCTCTCTGCTCTATGGTCCTCACTCTTCGGTCACAGCTCACACCTCACACGGGTGGAGCCGACGAGGAAGGCGGCTAGGGACTGGGGAGTGGAGCGTCCGCCGCACGCGGACGGCGTGGAGGCGGCGCGGCGTTGCCGCTTGCCTGCGGCCTATACGCCTGTGCCGCTCCCACTCACTGTCGGGCTTTGCTGTCATCTCCCTCTCCAGATTCCTCCACCTTCGGCTGCCTCGCCGAATGCTTCACCCGGCAGTCGCCGCGGCGGCGGCGGCGCGCGCCGCCAGCCGCTTGGTCCTGGTCCTTGTCCGGCTCTCCGACGCCCGGTGTAGATCCTCGCTAAAGGTCCCGTGGAAGCGCGACCCCGCCCTCGACGCCGCCATCGCCCGGGACCACCGCTCTCTCGACCATCAGGCGAAACAATATGTTATTTATTTTTCAGTCGTGTCGAACAGGCCCAACATGTGTACACCTAATGGGTCAGTGCGAAAAATAAAAGCTAGGACATGTTTGGATGATTTAACTTTAGAAAACTGTGGTATCAATAAACTATTCGTTTTATAGACCTACAACATGCAAAATTGTGCTTGAGAGACTACAGAGAGTTTGTTGTATCCAAATACCAAATAGCTTCTAAAAACCAAAATATTTTACAGACCACAGTGTTTAACTGTTTATCCAATAATAATAAAACACTTTTCACCTAAACGAGGCCTTAGCGGGTATGATACAAAACGGAAGAGAAAGTAATGGACCAGCCACGTATGCCAACGGGGAGCATCAGGCCTACGGATATGGATATATGAGCAGCCTAGCTCGTGGGAAATAATCAGCCATTTTTCTTTATTTTCCATTCTTTCTTTATATTTCCCTTGTAATCTTTGTGGTTACTTTATTATGTTTAATTCTTTCATCAATTTTGTGTAACAACGGCATCTTTCTTTTCATTATCTAACTCAACAATTTTGATGTATACATTCAACGTTTTTAAAAATTATTTAGTCAATAAAAAGATGTTTGCAAAAAAAAATCTAGTTTAATACTGTAGTACTCACCTTGTTCATACAAGTTCCTACAAGCTCCAATACCGTGACATCCTCTATAGTGAAAACGTGAAATTTTACCAGTGATTTCCGGATTGGGAAATCTTATGAAAGCGTGAAATTTTACCAGTGATTTCCGGATTGGGAAATCTTATGGTCATGTGTAGCACCTGTTTGCCGATTATCATACTCATCCCCTGTTTTAACTATCTTTTTTCAGCCTAAGTCCTGTTTTAACTATCTTTTTTTCAGCTTAAGTTAGGTGGAAAGGAAGAGGACTAGACATCTTTTTTCAACTTATAAGCTACGTGGAAAGCAAGACGGCTAGACATACCTATAGGAGTAGCTTCGATATTTAGGTATTTAGAGCCGGTTTGGCAGGGCTCTTCCCGGCTCCAGCTCCCCGGAGAAGCCCTGCCAAACGTTTTTCTGGAGAAGGGCCGGAGCCGTTTTGGAGGAGCAACAAATTATGGCTTCTCTAAAAACGGCTCTAGCTCCTCCAAAGGAGCCCCACAGGAGGAGCTGTGCCAAACACCTCCTTATATTTTTCCATGTAATTTTACTAGAAATAATAAATAAATAAATAAGAATGTTTTTTTATCAACTTATTGTCTATGCTTAATATACAATCTTGCATGATCACAAGTTAACTCCTATAAGAGTACTGTGGCTGTTTCGTCCATGCCTTGGCTGGGGGGCGTGGCAACTCACAACTGTGCTGCTAAATCAGCACATCTGTTTGGAGTACAGAAGCCCTTTCTTTGCGCCCCGCCTTCAAGAGAAGAACTGCTCAAGACTTGGAGAATTGAATATGTTGCCTGTAAGCTGTTCTCCTTCCACCGTGGAAATAAATAGTTGGCATCGAATGAACCGCTGATAATAGACGGGGGGAAAATGTTAACATATGTATATCAAAAGAAACCCCTGCTCCAGAAATAAATAAGATACAAGATAACATACAGATAGTTGAGAAACTATGTCAAGGTTCGTGTCTATGTGAAAATCTGACTCCAACTGTCGAACAAATGAAGTTCGGCCAACTTCAGTGCCGCAAAAGAGCATCTGAAAAGCATATACATTGTTTTCACTAGAAGTCAAATGAAGGTGACAGAAACAGATAGAGTAAAACACAACCAAACAATCTAAGCATTACCAGATACCAGTCGATAAAGAGAAACACATATGGCCTAACTATGGGCAAGGGGAACTATTCTTTCATCCCTCAAACATAATTGAATATTCTGTACGATGAGTAGAACTGATATGCTGAGTGCCACTAGAACTTTCAATGTCCATGTACATTTTTTTTAAAAGGTGCAAGTACCAACTATCAGCCGTTTTATTATATATATATGATATATATCCTATGTGCAATAGACATAATAATCAGGACTCCAGGGGGAAGTATCGTTCAAGTTTTATGATGAGCAATAAGGTAAATGAACTATGATGAATCAACACTCTTTAGTTTGAACTTGTCACCTTCTCTTTCATCAGGCCACCAGTTCTGAAAAGTCCAGAGGCCTCCAGGGCCATGAGAGCGTTCTCCTACAGTTTCCATTAGTCACTCGAATTACAGAACCATTCATATAACCAGCATGTTCGCTTGTTGGTTTCAGCCAGCCCAAACCAGCTAGCCAACAGTATTTTCCTCTCACAATAAACCAGCACCAGACAGCCCAAACCAGCCCAGAAACCAACCAGCGAAAAACTGCAAATAAATGTAAGGGTGAACTAAGAAATTAATACCTCGCTCTTGTCATCAAGTACAGTCTCCATCAGGTAGAGATCACAATATCTGGATATTTCCAGTAGTAACTCTACCACGGAGGGTCTAACTGTAGCGTGTTCCTGCATCAAAGACGGATAGCAGAAGGTTTAGCTTTGGTGATAGGCGACTATGCAAGAGATACAAACTTGACGAGCATTGCTAGTCACACCTGAAGCTCCTCAGGAGTTTTCTCCTCAAAAACAACACCGAGAAGTTGGCACGTAACCTGCACAAGCAATTTTTTTGAGATTCGGTGAATTCTGTGATACGACAAACAGAGTTTATTAATCCAAAGCAGTGCCATGATTTAGGAAGGTCGTGTCAAATTAGATCACTGCAGTGTTCAACTGCTAATTTCTTCAGCCTCTTAAGACAAATCCCTTAAAATGTTTCATTACTAACACGGTTATCTGAAAACAAACCTATCAGCATTATTGAATGGAAAATTTATTCCAAAGGTGCATTGTCTTCCTTTTTAAACTAGGAATAGCCCTGAAGAACACCAAGTTGCATGCACATTCGCTCTTCTGAAAGACAAACTTAGGTGCGATGGAAGAAGCCACACCTTTCTGCACCCTCTCAGTCGCTTCACCACAATTTCCCGTGTTACTACCTGTCAAGCACAAACTTGTCGTTACAAATTTAACCGGCCGCAGCAATCAACAATACCAGGAATCATCATTCCATTCCATAGCCTACCTTGCCTGAGTCACCGATAGGCTCGGCCGCAGCAGGCACAGTCGCAGCAGGAGCCGCTGCAGGGGTAGGTGGGGGCCGCTTGGGAGCAGGCCTGCGGGGGTCGCAGGAACTTCCACGCGAACACGACGGCGATGGCGAACCCCGCGACAGCGCCGAGCGATCCAGCTCCCTGGGAAACAAAGCGGAGCCACACGGACGCACCCCCGACACGGTCAGTAGCTAGGGTTAGGGGCCGCGCGAAGGGGCGAGCCACGGGGACCGACTTTGCTTTTACCTTGTGGCTGAAGAGCAGCGCGACGATGTCGGTGACGCGGCGGTTGAGGGCGCGGGCGACGCGCCGCACCAGCCAGACCTTTTCCTGCTCGGTGGCAGCGAGGCCCGGCATTGCGAGGGCGCTGGAGAGAGAGACGGGCGGGCTCCGCGTTTGATCTCCCTCGCGCGGTCAGGGCGGTGGAGGGAGGGTGGGGGAGGCGCTGATTGCCTTGCCGGATTGCGAGGCCGCGGTGGCCGGTGGAGGAGACCGAGAAAGGCACGCACGGGCACGGAGGCGCCGGCCGCGGCCCGCGGGAGAAAACGGGGAAGAAGGGCAAAGGAGAGGGGCGCGCGCGGTGACGGAGAGCAGGGGGCAGCACCGGTGCTTATCTTGTTGACCGGGGAAGAAGTCATCCAAGACGCCCGTTTTTTTCCTTTTCCTTTTTTTGCGTAATTTTTCTTTTCCTATACTTGATTTAGGTTCTGTGGGTACACTCAGAATTCATGGCTCGTTACCAAACTACTCCGTATATAGTACTTCCTCCGATCAGAGAATAGTACAATTCTAATACAAGTATCTCAAGGTTGACTAAATAGTCATGACATTAAATAAGTATTATTAGATTTTTCATGAGACATAATATACTTATTTGGTGTAAAAATATTAATATTTTTTATCTATATATTTGATAATAAAACTTTAAACACTTTATAACTAATAATGCACCTAGAATTATATTCTTTTCAGGATAGAGGTAATATACCATTGACCTTGCGAGCCAGGAAATACGATCGGATTTTCTATACATACATGGGATAACAAAAATTAAGCCCTGCACGAACAAAGGTTGTACAAAGTTTACGGTATAAATCTACAAATGCTTCGCCCTGCTCAGACTTAGGATCAACTCGAATCGATTGAAGCTTAGTTGATTGCGAAACTTTTATAACAACACTTTTCCTATTCCTTAGTTGCCTGAAATTTGTGGTTGTGTTCAGGCGACGTTTCTGTCCGTGGAATGATGGACATCAGCATCAGTGCGCTGCGTTCAGCTACTATTGGGTCCGTTGTTCCTTATTGGATCCGAGAATGCATCCGCAAAGGCCGCCGCCCTACCCGAGTGCTTGACCAACCACCCGCTCCTCTCTGTCTCTCCCTCCCACTCTCTCCTCTCCCGGTTCCAGTATCCCAGATCCTGCTCCTCCGTCTCCTCCGGCTCCATGGCACCCTCACCTCGCGTGGAGCACCGGCTGTGGTGGGCGGTGGCGCATCCCCCTCCCTTCAGCACAAAGTGGCCCTCGGTGGACGAGCGGCGGAGGAGCAGCGCGCGCGACAGCGTCAATGGGGACCAGCGCGCGGGGGGGCAGCGGCGGTGGAGCAGTGCCCACGGCGGCCCATCCCCCAGCGGCAACGGTCGTCTTGCATTTCCATTCGCGGTACCTGCTGCATCTTCTTCCTCCTTGTCCCCCGTTGTTTCATCACTTGTTTGCGTGTGTACTGGATCTCATTTCGTGATTGGGTGTTGATTTGGTCATCAATTGGTTAAAATCATATATTGAGGAGGGCATGGGGATGTAGATTTTTGCTAGTAAGGTTGGAATCCTTGTGGAAATGAGGGTTGTATTGTGTTTGTTCTTACTACTACTCGAATTAGTTAGGGTTTGGTTTGCTAGGTTGATGTACGCTCTAGCTAGTTGCAAATCTGTCTGGTCAATATCCCTCATGTGCATATCCAAGGATTTTTCACCCGATGGCTTTTGCCTTATCATAAGAATTTATTGATTCAACACAGACAGACAGCTAATCGGAATCTTGGCAGATCTGTCCCTCGGAGCTTAGGAGACTGGCACACGGCATGAGCCATCGGCCAATCGGGACCTTGACATGGACAATTCTTAGGCCCCAGGTCCAATCTGTTCATCCCTGCCCGATCTAGGAGGAGTTAGCAATTTTATCATCTGTGTTGTGTTCTTGGTTGTATTGATACTTTTGTGTGATTTTTACAGTTGCGAGGCTTTGCATACTAGTACGCCAATAAGTGGGCGAGCAGGCCCAAGGCACATCATCAGGAAGATCTAGTGGGTGAGTGATTGATTGTTAGCGCGGCTCTACTTCGCTTTTGTGTTCATTGTAAATGAGTGCTGTGTCAGTGATCCTATAGCAGCAGCGTAATGCATTATCTGATTTTCTTATTCAGAAGAGATGAAACCAGATTTTTGTGAGGTTATGATTTCGTTCAGTGGTAGTTTTTTTAAAATTTGCGGTTATGCTGAGGCGCTGAGCGATTGACATGTTTGGGCAGTCTTGATTTCGTGATGATTGACTGATTATCTGGTCAGAATTTCTGATGAGGAAATGGTACTTAAGATTTCCATTCAGTGTTGTAGGCCCTGATGAATGTTGTGATTGGTCTGTGTCAAGGCAATGGATACAGATATTCACAATACATCATTTGCTATTATGTTTGGTTTGTTGTTTCGTTTGATTGATTGGTGGTGGTGATTCGACATTACCCGTGCTTCTGATCTAACCTGTGAAGCAAAGGGAAATTTAATGGTTGAATTTTTTATATGAGCCATTTAGTAATCATTCAATTGTCTCTTGTTATTTTCTGCATCAGCTTATTTCATTCATGTCATTTATTTGGCAGTGATGATACAACCATTCAACTTACAAAGCCAGTTCTGCTTCTGATAACTCATGACTGGTAGGCCTGATTCATATTGGAGCCTTGATCTGTATCATGTTTTGATAAATACTCACTCACTTAGGATCATGCATTTTTTCTTTGTCCAAATCTTACATCTCATTGGCCTCTGATGAAGTTGCCCAATGTTTGGATGCTGCATTCGGCTCCAAGTTCATGCTTGTCAGGTAGAACCTACTTGGAGCTGTTGTACTCACATGACAAGACTGGGTAATCCTGAGGCTTCTATGTAGTATCCAAATGCGTTTGTAGTATAGATATATATGGTAGATTAGTTTTTTTCTCCCTAAATAATTATACTGGGTAAATTTTTGCTGAGTTTAACTATCCTTGCACTAGTACTCTCTGATCTATGCTGAGGCTGAAAAACTCGGAGAGTATGTGCTGTCATCAGCTTCGACTCTGTCCTGTGAGTTGGGAGTTAAATAACAGCACAAGATTGTTTACTTCTGTGAGTTTAAACCAGATATTTTGCCTTTTCCTTTCAATATAATTATTTTTTCAGGCTTTAGAACAATGAGTTAGCTACTTATGTCTAACATATTAATTATAGAGGCCATCCTGGTACCTCTTGTATTACGACCTATATTATTTTGACATCATGAATGCTTGCAACTGGTTTACAATAGCTTGGTGCAAGTGAAGAACCTTCTTTTTTCGTCTAGTCTTTTACCATACTAGCTAGAACCTCTTCAGTTCTTGTATGGATGTCCTCTCAAGTGTAACAGGGGATGCTCTGTCTTTAGGCAGCATTTTGCTTCTTTTGTTTACTTGAAATTGAAGATTAGTAAGATCAACAAACCTTTTTTTATTTCTAGGTTCAAAAAAAATTCTACCATATAGAAGTTCAATAGGATCTAAGAGCAAAACTCTTTTGTCTAGTTTATGTCATCATTGTTTAGTTGGGTTGCTGCATCTGGTGTTTAGACTTAATCGAGTAGTATTGTCCTGATGGTTCAGAGAAAACATAATTACACCTTTTTTGGAGGATTCATCAAAAGGTTGTAGCTAGAAGCATGCTTGGTAATACTACTTTATTCCATAGTGATGTGTTTATCGCTTACAACCTGTTAAAGAATTTTAATTGGGCTAGATCATATGAAGCATACCTACAATGCAGTAATTTTCTTTAGAGATTTGTAGTTTTGTTTAGAACTTTCAGTACATGCCTGAAACACTTTTTGGGTTACTAAAGTTGTAGGGTATTTTTGCTTTGGGGTGTTGTAGTCTCTGTTTAGAAGAGTAGTGATTCTGGACACGCTAGAGTGGGTGTGTTTATATTTTGAGTGCAATTACCAATTTCTAACGATCTGAAATACCACTAATAGATGAACTCCTGTTCACTGTGCTTAACTGGACTCCTGCTTCTCATGATCTAAAAGTGTCTCAAATTGAATGCCTCTTTATTATCCTTTTCACCGTGGTTAATTGAATATTTCTTGTGCTTGGTACTGTATCCTTTTTAAGACTGATAGTAGCTCAGATCTTCTAGTAAGTGGCTTAACAATTGTGGTTGATTGAATATTTGCTTGTTGTTCTTCTGCATAGTAGTTGCATTGCTTTGATCCTATGAATCTCTTGTGCTCATGAAGATCAAACATATAAAAGACTTAGTTACATAATTGCAGCCTATAATAATGTAAATTGCAAGTGTCTAGCAGTGCAATTGTAGTTTGAGTATATGCAATATGTCAGTGTTGAATCATTTGCCTTATTTTTTCCCTGCCAGATGATCTTATTAGTGGCTGGTGGTTTTGTATTTTTTGTAGTCTGTCTTTCCTCTGTAAATATTTGCAGCCATTCTAGCTAATTTGTTGATCTAAGTGCATGTTTTTTTGCCAGAGGATTACCAGGCCAAGCACAACAACCCAGATGACCTATCACATCCTGCATGATGACATAGGCTTCAACCCCGATGACCTGCAGGAGCTGGTAAATTCGCTCTCATATGTGTAAGTATACCAAGCAGAGGCTTGAAAAAACTTTTGCTAACTTTTGTCTTGTTATGAAACTTTCCTGGTCACAAGCATTTTTTTGGGACTTCATTTCAGGTACCAAAGGAGCACAATAGCCATATCAGTTGTTAAGTTTATCTGGGCACCTTTTATTCCCTCTGCCTCAAATTCTTATCACCTCTAGTATATTTTGTGTATGAGATCTGTTATAACTAATTTCATTGTTTTGCCTATCTGCAGTTGCTCACATCTGCTCAGGTTGGCCAGTTCATAAAGTTTAGATGAGATGTTGAAGACGTCCTCCAGCCACGAGGAGCACACTTTGGTGGGCAGCGTCCCCGTCGAGGAGTTGTCCCATCCGCATGAGAAAGTGAGTAGCTTGATGTTCTTCTATTGAGCAGGAAAATTTGCTGTGGTTTTACTTTTTGGTGGATTGTTGGGTCTGAACCCTCGTAGTTGGTCAGGTGGTACACACTCCATAAACTTTTTGCAGCACTTGGTGCCTACCTTAACCTGGTAGTAGGATGTTAAATGTTAGTTTTCTAAGCACCGCTGACTTAACCTGGTAGTAGGATGTTAAATGTTAGTTTTCTAAGCACCGTTGCTGTAGTTTTGCTTGGGTGGCTGTAATGGCAGCATGCCTCAGCTATGTTGAATGGCTTGTTGCAACATTTGTCTCTTGTGATTTGTGCTAGCACACCTTTTCTTCTGCACTTTTCCTATACAATGGTCGCCTGAAATGCGACTTGCGTTCAGGCGATGTTTGGATCGTCGATGGTACTTGAAGATCTGTGCGCCATGGGAGCTATCTGTTGGGTTTTTTGTCCAATCGGTTGCTATCCATTACCCGTTATCATCCACTGGACCGCTTTCCGGACACTGTTTGTATTCCTTGAAGCGCGCGTCCAGGAAGAGGATTGGGGGCGATTTCTTCGAGCTCGTCGCGGCGCGGCGCGGCGCGGCGATTCCTCCGGTGGAATCGTGGATCCTTGTTACGGGCGCTGTTGGAGGTCTTCGAGGAGCTCGGACGACATCCTCTGGTGCATGATTCGTCCCTGTTCTTCCTCTTTGTTTCTGTGTTCCTCATTTGGTGCGTGAGGAAGTCATAGGGTAGAGATTGGTGATGTTTTTGTTGTGGTGTTGGAATGAGCGAGCTAGCTACGGCCCGTGCCGCGCACAATGGTGTAGCTACGGCCCAAAGTGTCTTGTTCCGCCGGAGATGGCAAACACGGCAGCACACACCATATTTTTATCCTTGTCAAAAATTGTTTTTATGCCAACACATTTTAAATATTTGTCTTTGTCCTTCTATAGATTTTTTATATGTTAATTGTGATTTGTGCCAATACAGACCACATTTTTGTCCTTGTATTTCTATAGATAATAATTATAATCTTTGTACCTTGTTGAGTATAAGTATAACATACTGATGGAATCATGTTAGCTGCCTCCATGTATATACATTTGGTAGTTTAATTTTGAATAATTGTCTGTATTATCCTCTTCTTGGCTATATATGACCTTCGGAGGTTATCTGGTCACATTGTGAGTAAATCACATATCTGACCATGTATCTCCCACAGCCAACATGCAGCTACAGATTATATATTGCCCTATGTGACAGGTAGCTGATGTTGCTCTGTGGAAGGTGTACACTTGTAGTTGGTTTTGGATAGCTGGGCTGTCTTGTGGTTGTGGCTGTTATAGTAGAATATCAGGAACTTACATCTTTTAACTCTATTATACTATACAAGAAAGTTGTGTTTAGTATCCATTTCTTGATTGCACATTTATAAGTAGTAAATTACAATAAGCTATAATGTAAATTGCAAGTATCGGGCACCGCAATTGTAATTCTGAGCGTATGCAATATGCTGGTGTTGAACTATTTGCCTCCTCATTTTGTCTTTTTTCTGCTAACTGATCTATATATTCTGCAAGTGTATCTGAATAAGTGAAGGCTAAGTAAATCTGGAAAGTTTTCATCAAAATTTCATCTGCTTCTTTGGTTTGCCAAATTTTTTTATTAATCAGGATACAAGTCGAATCACTCACCTTGTGGTGAGACTAATTCGCTAGTTACTCTGTTGGTTGCATGTAGGACAATGTACTTGCTCCCATCTGAAAAAGGACCGAGTTGAAGAGATAGAGGTGATAGGCATTTCGGTTGTTGAACGCAAGCTCACAACCATCAGCTAGTGCCGCTGCAAAATTACTTGAAGCCATCCAAATATTGATCTTGGTCAGTCCATATACTTCTTTCGTTTGCCCATATTTTTGTCCTTTATTTATTGTTATTTGTGTTGGCACACAACACATTTTTGTCCTTGTCCTTTTATAGAAAAAAAATTGTTAGTTGTAATTTGTGCAACACACACAAAACAGATTTGTCCTTGTCCTTTGTTTATTGTGATTTGTGCTAGCACACACCGTATTTTTGTCTTTGTCCTTTTATAGAAAAAAATTATTTTTGTGATTTGTGGTAACACATTTCAAATATTTGTCTTTGTTTTTCTGTAGTAAAAATTGTAGTCTGTTACTTGTGATTGTGCCAGCACACACCTAGGACCTTCCTTGTTCTAAAATGTAGCTAATAATTGCATAAATGATCCTGTGATTTTAAATAGATGTTTCCCATCTCTTTGTTTTGCAGACTAACTCTTAAATATGAAGTCTTAAGTCACCACAGTCACCATTTGTCTTTATACACAAAACCAACTCTTAAGTGTTACCTTCTATTTTTGCAGACTATGTGAGGGTGCTGAACTATTGGACCTTATTTTGACCAAGTAAGGAGGCAGATCATGTAAGACTGTACCTTTTTCCTTTTCAGAACTTCCTGTACTAGCTATTTGGTCACTACTTCCTGTGTCAGCACTCAGTAATATAAGTTTACTAGTTTTGAACACTGTAAACCTATTTAGTCAGGTTATCCTTCAGTGCTTTCTGTACTAGCTAACAAAAACCGACTTTCTATGTCCCAGTTTGTGAGAATCCTGGTTGTTTTTGTGAAATGTTGCCAAAACTTTTAGTTGAAGTTCCAATTTGCATGCTTAATGATATCGATATTACTCTAATGAATACAAAAAATGGCATCGGATTTTCTGGATAGGACATACTAGCTAATTACATTGTAGTGTACTGATCAGTCTGGGTAGGACATACTAGCTAATTACATTGTTCTTTGTGCAGGACATTGCTTCCGGAATAATGGACTTCTCAAAATAAGACCCAAGGGCAGTGTGCATCATTTCAACAACTGGAGCTGTTTCTACAACAACTCTTCTCTAAGATTCAAACTCTGGTGGTGCGATTACTTATATGAGGTATGTTGTTGTTGGTTATCCCGTATCTTGATGTTGGACAGACAAACACAATGACACTTGTATCTTGAATATGTAAAGTCTAAATTCTATCTCATTCAATTACTACCTACTTTCAATTACTACCTGCTTGCAATTACTACCCCTTGTGTGAATATCTAACTTTGGAATGATATCTGTATGCACATAATTGTCAGTTATGTAATTGCAGTCAGCAATAATGTAAATTGCAAGTATCCAGTTGTGCAATTTTAGTTTTGAGTATATGCAATATGCTAGTGTTAAACATCTGAACTATTTGTTTGTTGTGATTTGTGCACTAGTGTACTAGTAATTCTTTAGAAGTCTTTTTACAATACCAATTCTGTCATAGTTACTTGTTGATCCATAGTATGAGTAAACGCTTTCAGTATTCGATACCAGTCTTGTAGTTTGGGCTCATTCAGATGTTTCAGTATTATGCGAGTGACAACTTAAGTTACTTAAAGTTCAGAAAACAAGATTGGGTGCCTTTTGTCTATGGGCACTTCGATTTTATTGATGAGTGTGCTTTACTAATGATTTAACTGTGTAGTTCATGTGCCATGGCACCACTCTCATCATTACATTTTGTACAGAGCTTAATGTAATCAAATGTTGGTTTGGCTTGTCATCATTACTTTAGGTTCCTTGGTACCTTTGTAGATTGTAATCAGCTTAACTGTTGAGACACATAGTATAGTTTGTCTAACAGAAGTAATTGCACTTTTAAGCACTTAAAGTTGCACTAATTCAAATGTGCACTTTGTTTGCTTGTGCTGGCAACATTGCAAGGTTGAGTTTCACACAGAAAAGGGTCATACTCTAGGTATTTAGAAAGGTGGACGCATGCTTACGTTGTATTCATTTCTTAAAAGCTGCATTTACATTGTCGAATCTGCTAACTTGCTCTTGTGTACCTAGGTTAATCACTTGATATATGGTTCGGTATAGAGGAGGATGGCTTGGTTTGGTTACTGTCAAGAACTGTGGCAATGATTTCCTTGTGTGTTGCTGGCTGATGCCACACAACCTACTGATGACTGGGGCGATCTCAAAGGGACTGATACCCACGCATGTGGCAATTTGAATGGTATGATGATGAAGAATGTGACTGACTGTAATGGAGTTTCTATGCACAATAGTTATACGTCCAGAGAGCTAAATTTGTCCTCTCAACATGCTCCGGCTCATTTTGAAATATAGTCTAGAACATATAGATACTGCTTTTTTAAGCATTAGTGGGCTTCTATAATTGCACACATACCATCAGGTCTTGCTATTTGCACACGCATGCAGTATAATTGCATTATCGGATAGTAATAGTCGAAATAATACAAATGTGCAATTATCTTGTGTATGGTCTGAATATTTCAGCATCATTTATAACTGGAGGTTGCAGTGGCAGAATTGTTATTTTCTATGTATGCTTGTACGTCTGTTTATTGGGCTGATAGTTTGATTTTGGGCCAAACGAGCTATAACGGGTATCGGATCCTGCGCCCGTTAAGCTTTGGCGGGCCCGGTAGCATCTGTTATTCCAAAACGGGTTGATTCGCGGACCCGGTAAGGTTTGCTAGAGTAGATTTGAACTGGGACAGATCGTGAGCGTTGGATGCTGATGTGATGGTTCACATGCTAGATTTCAGTCGACTGGGATATAGCATCTCCCTTATAACAAGTCAAAATAACAAACGCGGTAAAGTGATTGCAGAACTGCACTTATTTTTCCATCCAAACCTGAAGGTCATAATGTGTTTGAACCTTTTTGTTTTCCACTCTTCGATTTGAATTAAATAGAACAGGATGCCCAATGAACGGTTCATCATTTGACAGAGTATCGGATTTCCATTTGCAATACCTGCACGTTGGTGAAGTATCTTGTATCTAGACAGCTTTGTGGACATTTCAATGCATAGGTTGAGTGACAGTCATCCCTGCCTCTTAGTTCTTCAGTGAAACACCAGCTCATTTCCCTGATTCAACATGGCAGCATATATATTTGAGAGAAGAATTTAAACTGATGAATCATCTGGATCTAGGCGTAGAATATTGCAGCAGTAATTTCTGCCACTTCAGCATCTTGATGGATCTTGCAAATGCTTGGCAGAGTCTTCCTATGACTGCATCTGCTTCCAAAAGACATTGTCCCCTTTTGAAGCAGATGCCATGCCCGTCTTTACTGCCAAGTCCTCCAAACCACCGCACGCCTTCAGCAAAGCAGCAAATGCCGACCTGTCGGGCGCAGCATTACGGTAAGGCATCTCAAGTGCCGACCAGGAAGAGGTGGAATAAGGTTGCTTTGGCGAGGATCCCCCACGGCCCACCTGCGTGTGGTGGCGGCCGAGAGATTCGGAGACGTCGGGGCTCGGGGAGCGTGCGCTGCGAGTCTGCGACAGGTGGTGCTCATGTTCAAATGTAGCGAGGCGGCGCGACAGCCGACAGGTGGTGGATCGGTGGAAGCAGCCCCCTGGGTGGAAGCTGCCACTGCCGCGCGGCGCCATTGGCGAGGACACGACATTGCTGCGAGGTGTAGAACGCGGGGCACTCTCTCCCCGCCGATCGTGGTGTAGAACGAGGGCTCGGTGCCACACTGCCACCGTGCCTAGCGCATGTTGACTAGTGGATCACAGTGGCGTCGCGTCTTTTGAGTTTTGATTGACAACGGTTACGGGGTGGAGCCCGCCCGCCTGGTGCACTGCGCCAGCCAGCGCGCGCCGCTCTCCATGTCGTTGCGCCTCGGCTTCCAGAGCCTTGAGCCGGCGCTCGCCGCGGCGGCCGAGGCGCTGTTCGGCACCCGCTCCCCGCCGCGCGCCGTCCTACGCCGCGCGCGCGCGCTGCACGCGCTCCTCGTGGTCTCGTCCCTGCCGTCCGCGCCCCGCCCGCCCACCTTCCTCGCTAACCAGCTGCTCGCCCTCTACTGCCGCCTCTCCGCGGTCCCCGACGCCCTCGCCCTCCTCCGCTCCACGCCGTGCGCCTCCGTGGTCTCCTACAACACCGTCCTCTCCGCGCTCTCGCGCACCCCGAGGCACGCGCCGGACGCCTTCGGGCTCTTCCGCGGCCTGCACGCGTCGGGTCTCCGCCCCACCGCCCCAAGCCTCTGCGCCGTCCTCCGCGCCGCCGGCGCGCTGCGCGATGGCCGCGCGGGTGCCGCCGCGCATGCGCAGGCTGCGGCGCTCGGCTTCCTCGCCAGCGACATTGTGCCGACCGCGCTGCTCCAGATGTATTCCGGGTGCGGGTCGCCGAGGGACGCTAACCAGGTGTTCGACGAAATGATGACGCCGGATGTGGTGGCGTGGAACTGTGTGATGCACTGCAATGTACGGTATGGTTACCTTGACCACGCCCTGGGGAAGTTCTGCCGGATGGTGAGCACTGGGCTGGCGCCTACAGAGAGCACCCTTTCTTCGGTGCTGAGTGGGTGCGGGCGCTCTGGGGACTTGCACCATGGGCGCACGCTACATGGATGGGTGGTGAAATCAGAGGAGCTTGATCCTGATTTGCCGCTGCAGAATGCGCTGCTTGATATGTACTGCTGCTGTTGTGATCTGGGCACTGCAGTGCGTGTGTTTCAGAGGATCGAGACACCAGACTTGGTGTCATGGAATACCATAATTGCTGGATTTTCTGGTGTTGGGGATGGATGGAGCGCAATGCAGGCCTTTGTGCAGCTGAAGGCTGTGTCCTCTGAATGGCTGGCTCCAGATGAGTATACATTTGCAGCTGTGGTGGCTGCAGCTGCTCCTTTACCAGCAATGTGTAGTGGCAAACCACTTCATGCTGGTGTGATCAAAGTTGGGTTGGAGGGCAGTGTCTTTGTTGCGAATACACTGCTCAATATGTATTTCACAAATGAGGATCCAGGCTCTGCTCAGATTTTGTTTGATTCCGTTATGGTGAAAGATGTTATCATGTGGACTGAGATGGTTGCTGGCCATTCTGCACTAGGTGAAGGAGAACTGTCATTGAAATATTTTATTGGCATGCTGCAGGTAGGGCACAAGGCTGATAACTTCTCTCTTAGCAGTGCTTTGAATTCCACGGCAGATCTTGCAGGCCTTAAGCAAGGGGAAATGCTCCATGCTCAAGTGGTAAAAAGTGGTTATGAAGGAAATATTTGTGTCTCTGGTAGCCTTGTTGACATGTATGCGAAAAATGGTACTCTTCGAGGTGTCTATTCAGTTTTCTGCACCATACAGAAGCCAGATTTGAAGTGCTGGAATTCTATGATAGGAGGATATGGCAATCATGGGGATTCTGAAATGGCGTTCAAACTATTTGGTGACATGATTCGTAGTGGTCTGCAACCTGACCATGTAACTTATATCTCCCTCCTTTCTGCTTGTAGCCATTGTGGACTGGTTGAGAAAGGAAAGCTTTATTGGTTCTGTATGATAAATGATGGCATTGTACCAGGGTTCAAACACTACACTAGCATGGTGAGTTTGTTGAGTAGGGCAGGTTTATTGGAGGAAGCAGTTGATTTAATTAATAAATCTCCTTCTGCCAAGAAATATCCTGAGCTATGGAGAATTCTGCTAAGCTCTTGCGTGACATTTAAAGATCTGTCAATTGGTGTTCATGCTGCTGAACAGGCACTGGAGCAGGATCCAGATGATCTCTCAACACATATACTTCTTTCAAACCTTTATGCATCTATAGGAAAATGGGATAGTGTGTCTGAAATTAGGAGAAGGATCAGAGGGCTGATGATTGAAAAGGAGCCCGGGCTTAGCTGGATCGAGATTAAGAAAATGGTACATGTGTTTTCTGCAGACGATGATTGCCACACTCACATAGATGATTGTCGTGATGAGTTACATAGAATAATGGGAAACATGGGACTGTTGGATAGTTGTGAAAATGAAGTAGTGTTAAATGGCTAGGTTGCCTTTGTTGTTAATGGCAATGGAGCCGACCTCGTTTAAAAAAAATGGCTAAGTTGCCATGAACTTATTTTAGCCTACCCCAACTTGTTTGGGACTTAAAGGCTTTGTTGTTGTTGTTTTTGTTGTTGCCATGAACTTATTTCTGTTGCATAGGAGTTGGCATGCTTTCCTTCATGGCACCAAGAAAGCTGATGTGCATAATAAGATTTTTCAGCATAACAATTAACAAATGATATGAGAAGCTATATATCGAGCATCCAATAGTTTCTGAGGTATGCTTACAAACAAGCAAGTTTGAGCCTAAGTTCTATGTGTCTACTGCAGCAATGTGCTTATTTGCTTCTGTTTCAGCTTCTCTATCGTGAACAGCAGAATTTCTGGCTATAAAACTTGTCCTCTGTTGAAGATATTAACTAAATACACACGGGAGATTACAGCACAGTTCCATTAATTAACCACACAATATAAGGTTTTTGGGCCCGGTCACCATAATAAACTGGGTCATCTACTTGTATAATGAATTGTAGGAACTCTTTGCCCTTTTGAGGGTTCTTTGGGAAAAAATTACAAGGGAAGGCATCTGAATTTATTTTGCAAAGGTTCGGTCTTAAATAAGAATCTTCTGGCTACATAAGGCTCCAAAGCAGCTTGTGTCCTATGCTAAACCTTACTATTTTCCCGTCATGTAAGGTATCTGAAATCTGAACCGTTCTTTGTTCATGTAATATTTATACTTTTTGTTTATTAAATCATGCTGAGACAGCCTTGTCACCATGAAGATTTAATGTAATATAAACTCCTATAATCTGGAGTAACCCTGTGTTGATCCATCTAACTGCTCTTTTGATACTACAATTTTCTCCTGCTCATTTCGGACCAAGTAATCACCTTACCATATTAATTATAATTGCTTCTTTTCATTTTAGACCAAGGGATCTTATTTTTTCTAATAAATTATTACTAGTTTGAGGAGACACCAATTTAAGTTAGGTTTATTTTGGGGACCTTCACTCATATCAGCCTTCCCATTTTCGATACGTATATGATTTTTTTCTGACTTGTTTTATTCAAAAGTTGCAAATGCACCAATAGAAGATCTAATTTCCCTGAATTATCCAGTTTGAAGTGATGATCTTAGTTCCAAAAGGAGCTAGTTTCTGCTTTCCCCATTTTTTCCATTAATGTCGCCTTCTTCACATTGCTTCTAAAATTCTCAGTTTGTTTTCCATTTATCAGGTTTTGTGGACATGGATATCAGCCAAGATGGAAAGGGTTTATATAGTTGGTTGCTGTTGCTTCTTTCTCCTACGCCACTGGGAACTATTTGAGGAATTACACATGTGAGACCAACAATTACACTGCACTTAGTTATTCCTTCATGCGTCATGAAGTTGGTGTTCCTGGGCATAGGCTTCTGCCTTCAATCTTCATGCTATTATTTGTCAGGCTTCTTGAGGGATCCTACAAGAATTGGAAGAAGGATGGTAGGACCTGATCCTTCTGGTTGTGGTTTAGTTTGCAGTACAAAATTTGTACTCCCTCCGGTCACAAATACTTGATCAGCTTCAGCACCTTGAGATCTTTAACAACTCACTTCGCTTCAAGGTGCAGTCCCTTTCGCCCATCCATCTTTAAGACTTGAAATTCCTTATTTCAATTCGTTGAATTGGCCAATTCTGTTTGCTTTATACAGGCCTTCCATCAGCTTTAGTGTTCAGTCACTTCAGTGTCTCCTTGCTTAACTTTTCTGGTTCCTTCCTGCTCACTGCCTCACTGGTCAACCATGGACTATGGTTGATAGCTCCTTCATTCCAAAGTGCTGCTTTCTGATCCCAACTCCTCATCGCAACATGAGCAATTCAACATAACACATTAACACTTCGCTATAGCACTAAGCTGATTCTGCAGCCACCTCTCACCGGAGATGGGAGGCAACTACTGTTTCGTTCATGTCTTGGTCGCCTCTGTTCTTCTCCACGTTCATGGCGCCAGTGACCAGCCCCTGAACCAGACTTGTGACCCCGCCGACCTGGAGGCGCTTCTGGCTTTTTCCAAGGGCTTGAACAAGAACAGCGACGGGCTTGTCGGATGAGGTCCCAACAACACCTTCTGCTGTTCCTGGACCGGCGTCTCATGCAATCTTGGGAGGGTGGTCAGGTTGGATCTCTCCAACAAGAGCCTAAATGGCTGCATCTCCTCCTCGATCGTCTCCCTCAACAGCCTGGTGGGGATAAACCTGTCCCGGAATTCTCTTCGCGGCCAGGTGCCCATGGAGCTCGGCCAACTCACGGAGTTGCGTGTGCTTGACCTCAGCATGAACTTGTTCTCTGGCGGGTTTCCAGCTAGCGAAGATGGCTTTCCTGCTATCGAGGTGGTCAATATCTCCTTCAACAGCTTTGACGGACCGCACCCTGTGTTCCCCACCACCGCGAACCTAACGGTTCTTGATATTTCTAGCAACACCTTCTCTGGCAGCATCAACTCATCTGCTCTTTGTCTTGCGCCGGTGGAGGTTCTGCGGTTCTCAGGGAATGGATTCTCCGGTGAGGTTCTCTGCGGCCTGAGCCGATGCAAGGCTCTCGTGGAGGTCTCCCTCAACAGAAACAACTTAACCGGGAATCTGCCCAATGACCTGTACACGTTGTCCAAGTTGAGGAGGCTTAGCTTACATGAAAATCAATTCACCGGCAACCTTGGCTATGCCCTTGGTAAACTCTCTCAGCTTGTGCTGCTTGACTTGTCCACTAACAGGTTCTCTGGTTCCATTCCCGATGTGTTTGGAGGTATGAGGATGCTGGAATCCATAAACTTGACCTTCAATAGGTTCAATGATGGATTGCCTCCTTCCCTGTCGAGATGTCCAATACTGAGAGTAATCAACCTAAGGAACAACTTGCTGGTACGATCACTATTAACTTCAAATTCCTGCCAAGGCTGATCACTTTTGATATTGGTGGTTGTTAGACTATATTTGGTACTCACCATAGATAGGCTAGTTCTCAGCCATTGGCTCCTACCTGTAATCCTATGACTGAGTTAGTGATCCCCTAGCATGTAGGCATGCAAGTGCTTCGGCTAAGAGGATGATGAGGGGATCCTCGCTATGCGCACCCAGGTATCCTATACGAGATGTTGCTGCAGTATCTTTTCTATTTTTCCCGATAAGAGATCGGGTTTGCGTCGCCCACCACCCGTCGACCTTGCGCCTCTACCTCGACGTCGGCGTCGACTTCACCGGCTCCTTCCTTGTCTTCGACCGGCTCCTTCCTCGTCTTCGACTGTGCGGCATGGCGACATGGACGGCGCTCTAGGGGACGCCCGTCTGCACCGCCCTCCTCGCCGCTTCGTCCGCACATCGTCCTTCGCCGGCTCGTTGTCGCCTCCACCGATCGGGACGCCTCCGCCGACTTCGCCCACCGCCGTCTCGCCTCGCGCATACCCGGTCTGATCAGCCGATGTGCGTGATCCACCCGGCTACCGTGACGTCCGTCCTCGTACTGCGCGCCTCTTCTCCGAGCACATGGGCTGCCGCTGCTTCGCCTTGTCAGGCTGCAGCACCGCCACCCGTAGTCTTCACCGCCGTTGCATCTTCCTCGTCGCCGACCACGTCCACGACTTCGTTGTCGACTACGTGTCACTACGCCCTGTGCGCATGGTCTTTGTCAAGCTGTTTGAGTTCTACGCCGTCTTCTTCGAGCACCGCCGCCGCTACGTACGAATCATTTGGCTCTGTGCTGAATCATCCACTCCTCTTCCTCCTCGCTTCGTCAAGCACACCACATCGCCAGCGTCGCCATCTCTCCCCCGTCTACTTCGTCTACTCCGCCAAGCAGGCTGCATCGACACCCTCTACCTTGTCGTTCTTCTGTACCTGCGACTGTCATGGAGGCCTCCTCTGCTAGTCCCTCAGACAATGGCGTGTCTGGTTGTGCACTCGCCCTTGCACGTCCGGTATTGGCAACACCGGTGCGTGCCTTCGTCCTCGATGCGTTCACCAGCCCTGGCAAACCCGGGGCACGCCTCACCATGGCGGCCTTGACTACATCATCGGCATCAACCTTCTCCCACGACGATTGCCTCGACGTGTCACCGTCTTCGTCTACGGCGCCTTCTCTTTTGCGCCACCATCTTGGCACCCCCTCGTGCGCCCGTGACTTATGCGGCTACCTCAACTTCGGCATCCTCGACTACTACGTCGACCACGGCTATCCTACGCACGGCATCTTCGACTACGGCTATTCGCCCCTCGCGCTCGGTCTACCTCGACATCGGCAAAAAGGGCTATCATCTGCATGAGTCCTTACCGGTTTTCTCTCCAGTCCCAGCGTCTGCACTGCACCAAGTTGTGACTGTGGGGGGATGTTTGTTGACTTCTTCTCCAATCTCATCGTCTGCGGCGCTCCCGCTGTGACCGCGGGGGGATGTTAGACTATATTTGGTACTCACCATAGATAGGCTAGTTCTCAGCCATTGGCTCCTACCTGTAATCCTATGACTGAGTTAGTGATCCCCTAGCATGTAGGCATGCAAGTGCTTCGGCTAAGAGGATGATGAGGGGATCCTCGCTATGCGCACCCAGGTATCCTATACGAGATGTTGCTGCAGTATCTTTTCTATTTTTCCCGATAAGAGATCGGGTTTGCGTCGCCCACCACCCGTCGACCTTGCGCCTCTACCTCGACGTCGGCGTCGACTTCACCGGCTCCTTCCTTGTCTTCGACCGGCTCCTTCCTCGTCTTCGACTGTGCGGCATGGCGACATGGACGGCGCTCTAGGGGACGCCCGTCTGCACCGCCCTCCTCGCCGCTTCGTCCGCACATCGTCCTTCGCCGGCTCGTTGTCGCCTCCACCGATCGGGACGCCTCCGCCGACTTCGCCCACCGCCGTCTCGCCTCGCGCATACCCGGTCTGATCAGCCGATGTGCGTGATCCACCCGGCTACCGTGACGTCCGTCCTCGTACTGCGCGCCTCTTCTCCGAGCACATGGGCTGCCGCTGCTTCGCCTTGTCAGGCTGCAGCACCGCCACCCGTAGTCTTCACCGCCGTTGCATCTTCCTCGTCGCCGACCACGTCCACGACTTCGTTGTCGACTACGTGTCACTACGCCCTGTGCGCATGGTCTTTGTCAAGCTGTTTGAGTTCTACGCCGTCTTCTTCGAGCACCGCCGCCGCTACGTACGAATCATTTGGCTCTGTGCTGAATCATCCACTCCTCTTCCTCCTCGCTTCGTCAAGCACACCACATCGCCAGCGTCGCCATCTCTCCCCCGTCTACTTCGTCTACTCCGCCAAGCAGGCTGCATCGACACCCTCTACCTTGTCGTTCTTCTGTACCTGCGACTGTCATGGAGGCCTCCTCTGCTAGTCCCTCAGACAATGGCGTGTCTGGTTGTGCACTCGCCCTTGCACGTCCGGTATTGGCAACACCGGTGCGTGCCTTCGTCCTCGATGCGTTCACCAGCCCTGGCAAACCCGGGGCACGCCTCACCATGGCGGCCTTGACTACATCATCGGCATCAACCTTCTCCCACGACGATTGCCTCGACGTGTCACCGTCTTCGTCTACGGCGCCTTCTCTTTTGCGCCACCATCTTGGCACCCCCTCGTGCGCCCGTGACTTATGCGGCTACCTCAACTTCGGCATCCTCGACTACTACGTCGACCACGGCTATCCTACGCACGGCATCTTCGACTACGGCTATTCGCCCCTCGCGCTCGGTCTACCTCGACATCGGCAAAAAGGGCTATCATCTGCATGAGTCCTTACCGGTTTTCTCTCCAGTCCCAGCGTCTGCACTGCACCAAGTTGTGACTGTGGGGGGATGTTTGTTGACTTCTTCTCCAATCTCATCGTCTGCGGCGCTCCCGCTGTGACCGCGGGGGGATGTTAGACTATATTTGGTACTCACCATAGATAGGCTAGTTCTCAGCCATTGGCTCCTACCTGTAATCCTATGACTGAGTTAGTGATCCCCTAGCATGTAGGCATGCAAGTGCTTCGGCACTCTATATGTACCGGCCAAGGTCCCATTGCAATACAATCCATCCATTCATACCAGTATTTCCCTTCTCACAGTGGCAATAATCTGACTGGTGACATACCTCCTGGCATCACATTGTGCACCGAGTTAAGGGCTCTGAACCTTGCAAGGAATGACCTTGTGGGGGAGATACCAGAGACTTTTAAGGATTTGAGATCCCTGTCGTACCTAGCACTCGGAGGAAATGGCTTCAGGAACCTGTCGTCGGCATTGCAAAACTTGCAACACCTGCCCAACTTGACAACTTTGGTGCTCACCAGGTATTTCCGTGGTGGTGAGACAATGCCAGTGAATGGCATTAATAGGTTCAAGAGCATGCAGGTGTTTGTCCTTGCAAACTGCTTACTCACAGGCACAATTCCGCCTTGGCTGCAGTGCTTGGAAAATCTCAATTTGCTGGACATTTCTTGGAACAAGTTAAATGGGAATATCCCACCATGGCTAGGGAAATTGAACAATCTCTTCTACATCAACCTGTCAAACAATTCTTTCTGTGGGGAGCTTCCTATGAGCTTCACTCAGATGAGGAGTTTGATTTCAACTAATGGCTTGAGTGAGAAGTCACCAACAGAGGACCTCCCATTGTTCATCAAGAAGAATTCAACTGGTGCAGGTTTGCAGTACAACCAAATCAGCAGCTTCCCACCGTCACTTATACTCTCGAGCAACCTGCTTGCTGGGCCAATTTTTTCAGGTTTTGGTCATCTAGCGAAGCTTCATGTGCTGGACTTGAGCCGGAACAACTTCTCAGGGCCAATTCCTTATGAGTTGTCAGGCATGTCTAGCTTGGAAGTTCTGAATTTAGCCCACAATAATCTCAATGGGAGCATTCCATCATCACTAACAAAGCTGAATTTCCTATCCAAGTTTGACGTGTCGTACAACAATTTGTCTGGAGCCATCCCAACAGGGGGTCAGTTCTCAACTTTTTCAAATGAGGATTTTGCAGGCAATTCTGGGCTCTGCCCTCTATGGAACTCCTGTTATCAATCGTTGCAATCAGAGGATGAACCTCAACACCACGACATGTATACTTCAATACAAATCACACACATCATGATGGAAGTAGGATTTTTTGGGGGGCTGCTGATGGTCTGGAGTGTACTGTATTTTGCAAGGCCCTGGAGGTCTGCTTATTTTAGTCTGATCGATAGGTTCTTTGATATGCCGTGTATCTGGACAGTACAGAATGTGACCAACCTCAGAATAAAAAGAAGGAATGAAGTTCATCCTTGAAGTATTACTCTTCATCAATTAATGATGTCAAACACAGCCACGTCTGAAACTCCCAATGTAATATTGGTCATGGTACCTTGATAGTTGAGACAAACAAAATTGGGTACTTTGTCAGATGTTTCCCAGAAATGCTAAACTTGGGGCGGACTTACATGTCTATCATTTTTTCTTTTTAAAACTATGTCTGTCCTTTTTTGTCTTTTCGAGATTAAAGAAAGGCAGCTAAATTCAAGCCAAAATGTAGAGTGGCAAATTTGTGACAAATATAGCTCAGGTCCTTAACACAAATCTATACAGAAATGGCAGCAGTGCAGATTCGTGTTAATTTTTTTTTGAAACAATGGCAGGAGCTCTGCCTTTCAATTAAGACGAATGAAATTTATATACAAGCAAAAGGTAGCCAAACGTGGCGCCAAACACCACGAAAGGTTACCCACCCACGCAACGCGACAGAGTACACACTACCATGAGTCATCGTTGCCGAGCATAGTTGCAAAGCAGCTAGCAACTCCGACTTCCCATGGCAAAACACCGACAACCCATCATAAGATGTCAGACCAACGGGCCCGAAGTAGTAGGCTGCAGCAGGTCATCGTTGCCGAGCTCAACGGCCCCGCGAAGAGCAGCTCCGACTTCCTACCATGATCCCACGCCCCGCCCGCGGCGATTGCCGAGCCTCTAAAGCTGAAAACCCAGCCGTCGGAGAAGGAGGGTTCGACACGCGTCATCGTTGCCGAGCTACATCCCCTGATGCAGCAGCTCCGACTTCGCGATGCAGAACTCGCCGTCTCACAACAACCGGGCGCCGAGAGGCGGAGGACATCCGCCGAAGGAGACATCACGGCCGAGACGAATTTCCACAGCGACGCCTTCAGGAAGGGTACGACGCCGAATGCATCGCCGTCGCTTGTCCAGGAAAGGACCGGGTTTTCACCCGTGGAAGACATGGCTGGGGGCACAAGAACACGACGCCCCCAACAAGAAAAACGGCGCCCACAGGCGTCGCCGTCGCCAAGGCTTTCGCCTGAGGTTCCCCTAGCACATACGTCGAGCCAAGATGCTGGACCGTAGCCTGTCGCCACCGTCGTCGTCACTGCCATCCCGCAGAAGCTTCTCCAGAGGGGCATCGACGCGCCGGCTGCTCACAGCAGCCGCACAGCTGCGTCGGCCGCCACCCCCTCCGATCGGGCAACATGCAGAACTGGACTTACCCTGCCACGCGCGTCACCCTGCCGCACGCCGAAGCCGTTGCCAGCTACCGTCGCCGGCACAAGCATCCGCCGTCGACGCTGCCGACCTCCGCCAGCCACCGTCAGGCGCATGCCCCACCATGGGCACCGCCCCCTGCCCCGGGGGCACCGGATGTGGCCGTGGCGCCAGATCCAGTGTCCCCAGCAGGCGCCGCCGCCTCCACGCCAAGGTCGAGGAGGAAAGGGGGAAGCGGAGGAGAAAGGAGTCCCCGCCACCGCCCGACGCCTGCACGGGCACTGGCCAGGCCAGCTGTGGTTAATGTTAACCGACAGATAAGCCTTGTACTTAGGCTCAGCTTTACTGTGATCACACGGACGCAACAGCCAGCAGATGAGACAAGGAACACAGTCAAGCAGTAGGAGAAGATGCATTGCATATTGGTCCGTTCAGCTTGCTGAAACTTGGCTGAAATTGATTGAAAAATACTGTTCTGGTTGAAATGTTGTGAAAGAAAAATATTGTTCTGACTAAAAAAGAAACCGAACGAGCCGAATTTAAATAAGCCGATGGGCAGCTAACAGAGAGAGCTTGGACCACGGCTGCAGCTGCAACAGTCCAGCTCCAGCACATTGTTGCCTACAGTGTAATAATCCTGCCGCGTCTCGCCGATCGCCAGTTTGGCACCCAGCCCCGGACTTAGCGGCCGTAATTCCGGGCTCACATGGCCGGACCGACCGCGTCAGCGTCGAGACGCTGTACTTGCGAGCAACCGTTCATGCAGGCTGCTGCAGAGGACGCCAAAATGGCGCCAACCCGTGAGTGAGAGTACTGCGAGTCCCCCGTTTGTTTGAGTTGGTTTGGCTTATAAGTCATAGCTAAAAGTACCGTTGGTTGATTTGGTGTGAAAGAAAAATACTGTTCGTTAGCTGATAAGTCATGGCTTATAAGTCAAATACGACTAAGCGAACCGGCTGGGAGATGGGGCACGGCCCCCACCGCTTGACTGACTGACAGCCGACAGGTCCGCTTCGTAACACTTTTTGATTCGAACTGGACACGACCATTTGGATCCAAAACGTCCAAATTCAAATAATGCACCGGCAGAGACAGAGGATCTGAATTTCATTTCGGCACGTTGGATGCAAGCAGGATGCAGTGATCTGTGAACACCGCCGGTCTGAACAGCGAACACGATCTGGCCGGCCGATCTGGACACGGCTGCTACAAACCAAACCGCAGCGGCTACAGGGATTTTACAATCAAGGAACGGAAACAACGTGCGTGCGTGCTTCCAAGCTCCAAGGTTGGCATTGACAGTGCTAACCAATCGCTCCACACGCACAGACAAGTGACATGTGAGCCCTCATCAAAAGGAAAAAAAAGGGAATGAACATGTCGTCGTGCTTCGTGATCCTCGTTCGCAGTTCTTTCATGGCGGCCGGCCGGGTGTCCACATGGCTAGACGCCAAGCCAAAGGTCGCCTTCTGATCTGAGGGTCTGGTCGGTGCCGGCTGTGCCCGGCCGGCCGGCCGGAGGGTGGATGAGCGGCGCGCGTGGCGTGGGGGCTTTAGCGTAGGCAGGCGGATCGGACAGGTTGGTGGGGGGCAACGATGCCCGTGATGGCACGGCGCCGTCCGGTGGCGCGGCGGCCGCGAGCGCATGTGAGCGCGAGACCCGTGTCCGTCCAGCTTTAGCGTGCGTGTCGTCTGAAGTCTGAACGCCGGACTGCATCTCGTCAGGCGACCGGAGTCGGAACAGCTAGCGCTGTTCGTCGACGAGGACCGCTGTGCCCTGCCAAAGCTCCTCCTGGCTATAGGCTAGGTGCAGTGCAGCCAGCAACGTCACTGTGCCCTCGTCTGGACGCTGGCCGGCCGTGCGCAGGCGCGTTGCTTGCCGAGCATGCATGCATACCGCCGATCGGCGAGCTTGGATCTAGCGCATGGCCAATCGGCGATGGATCCCTCTCTCGGTCACCGAACCTTTTGTCCATTTGCACGAGCCAAACCCGCGCAGGAGGCAGGACTGAGGCCCGACCGGGCGAGCATCCCGTGCGCGCGCGCGGCGCGGCGGGCAAGCGCGAGGAGGACACGCGACGGAACGGCGAGTGCTGCGGCGTGGCGACGACGAGACGCGCCGCGCACCGTGCGTGGCAGCGTGGCCGTTGCTGCTGCTACTTGCGGCCGGGATGCCAACCAACGTCTGGTCGTCCGGTAGGTAGCTCGCAGGGGCAGGCGGGGCTGCCCCCACGCAGTCACGCACACGACCAGGCCAGCCAAGAGCCCAACACCGCCACGCGCCCTCGCTATCCGCTCCTGCTCGCTCAGTGACACCGCCTCGGTTGCCGCGCCCGTGCTGGGCTGCTGGCCCCCACCTGCAGGCCGCGCCATGACCTGGCTGCACCGTGCCCATCGCCTGACCAAGTCCCTATGCCTGGCTCTGGCGCTCTGCCTCCTCCCCACAGGGCTCCGGTCCATGGACCTGGTCTTCGCGGTGCGGGCGTGGGGCCGGCAGCGCCTCGTGAGCCAAAACCAAACCAAACCGCCTCCTGCTGCTCCCTTCCTCCTTCCGCGGTTACCACTCTTCTCCCTTCCACCACCTCCCAACTCCCTCCCTCCTCCCGTCCGTTGCTCCTGCCCGCGCCTCCACCAGTCCGTCGATAAAGCTGCGGCATTGGGACGGCGGGATGTAGAAGGAGCATTCATTGCTTCCCCATCTCGTGTACGCTCTCCCCTCCGCACTCCATCCGCCTGATACCATTCCGCCGCCGCCGCCCCACCTCTCCTCCTCTCGCCGCCGCTGAATCCACGGTGCGGCGGAGATCCAGCCGGATCTGGATCGGCCTACTCCCACACCGGTAAGGAAGCCACTACCTGCTCCGATAGATTGTTCATTCTGCTCTGCGCAATCCTGCTCTGCCCTCAAGCGGAAATCTTTGTTTTCTGCAATGGATGATGGATTCTTCAGTCCATCCAATTTATCGCTTTGTTTTCCTTCAATACTAAACCACAACCATTTCACTTTGTTCTCCATTCTTTTTCGCATTTCTCTCCTTTTAATTAAAAGGTCCGTTGGTTAACTTCTGTTCCCACTTCTTCAGCTTTGGGGAAGATAACAAGACTGCTTGCTGTCTGTTGGGAAGTGGAGGAAGCTCACGGTTCATATCCGCCTCGAGGGAACCGGTGGGAGAAAAGGGAGTGGACAGGTACCTTTAAGATCTGACCCATTTCTTGTCTCCGCTTTTTTAAATTCTTCACTGGTTGGTTGCAACGGCCCAAGAAACGACTATACCAAAAGCAAAAGAACAAACCTGTGCAGCTTTTGTTTTAGCCCTGCAGTTTAGCTTGAGACCATGTGTGATGTGTCCAGTTTAACTTGAGCCTCGAGAGCATGCGTTATCCCTTTTTTTATTATTCTTCCATCTACTTGTCATATTTTGCCCGTTACATTGCGTAAATGGGATCATAATATAATAATTAAACCGTTGCAAAGCTGCAGATTTTGTTCCTATCCTAGCACGTAGCTGCTGCATGTTGTGAAGGATATGACCACGCCAGGGCCAGGTCCATCCATTGATTTCTTGCTTCTTTTTTCGGTTGTAGTGGGCATTGCTTGCTTCATTATTCTCTGTTTGGTAAACTTATTATGAAGGATGTGGCCTACATTGGAGAATCTCTGTTATACTTATCGGTTGGACGAGCATTTTGGTACCGGCGCCACTTTTCTAAAAAAGGAGGCCCAAATAAACGCTAACTAATTTGTTTTATTGTCTACCTAATAGATGAAATCGCTATGAGAAATCATGATGCCCATTGCACCACTGATTTGGTACCTTGATTAAATTTATGCTGCTGCGCAATTGTGCTTTCCAATCAACGCTTGTTATTGGGAATAACTGTCCTGATAGCAGTGGGTCAGGCACATTAGTGCGATCTTCTGTTTATTGCACCATTAGATGATGCAACCGCACACGCTGATAGGTATTTGGTACTTCTCATGAATTGATCAGATTTTTGTCGCAGGGCCCAATCACAAGCATGGACAAAACTACCAATGTGGTATTGGATATTGAGGGTCTGCCTCAACCACCTGATAAATGCTGCTCTGGAAGTCCAAAAATTATTGTATGTCCTTGTACTCGAAAATTTGAACAGCCAATAGTTTTCTGAGTTTCTTAAGCCCACATCCTCTTCACTTGCAGAGGGCCTTGTCACGTAAGGGTTCAAATCGGATGGAAAGGAGGGGCGGTGATGAGCAGGAGCAAGAGGATTTGGCGAAAAAACTTATCATCAAAGGTAACAGGATGTTATTATCTCTTACTTACTGTTTGGGCTTTCTTGATACTTACGGAAATGGCTCATTCCATTTAATCATGCATCGGCTAATCATGTGTGCCTTTAGATCCACTACCCCGTGTCTGTTTGGATCAAAAATAAAAAAATATTTGTTATGTACCCACTTATGTTGGGCAATTTGTTACTGTACTTAGCATCATCCTGATTGCCTTATTGGCAGCAAATCCTTTCCTATATAAGATTGACTCTATTTTTGTCTATAAGATTGCTATATTGTTGGACTATATTTATTGGGAAAATTGGATCTATACCATGGAAAGAACCAGAGTTTAGAAAAATAGCATCCAAAGATTCAGCTTTAGAAATGTAGTATCAAAAGATAGGTTTGGTGTTGCCTTCTACCATTTCCGTTAAATGGACGTTCACTGGAACGCTGCGCTGCTCTCTCCTGCCGTCCTGCGACCACCACCGCTCACAATGGTGCTGCTACTGCAAGCTCCGGCGGTTGGGAGCACCTCCACGACCTCGATGCGCTTGTGCTTGCCCGCGAGGCTGTACGCCCACACTTGCGTCTCCCCCTCCAGGTCCACGGCATAGTATACGGTGTTGGGCCTTAGCGCGGGACACACCCTGGTGGACGTGGCCATGGCGCCCGCCACGTCCACGAGCACGGCGGCGTCGCCGATGTATTCCGTATCCTCCCACAGTCCCGCGTCTCCCTGCACTCGTCCAGCACGCGCAACATGAAACCCTTCTCCTCCCACGGCCGTCACGGGGCGGAGCAGCTCCACCTGCATCAGCTCGCCGTGGGGGGACTCCACCAGGAGGCCATGACGCCGCCGTCGGGGGTGGGCACCGGGATGGCCTTGGATTACAGCATCGATTGGGAGGACGCCGCCACCGAGGTGCTGGACCTGGAGGCCTTGCGGTCGACAAGGGGGAGCGTGGCGATGGCTGGGAGCGGCTTGCGCGCGCCTGAAACGAGGTCGAGTAGGTGCATGGGCATCTCGCCACGCTCGTCCGCGGCGACTATCGACCCGCGCACGGAGCCGAGGGGCACGAACCTGGCGCGGGTCCACGTGGCCCAGGCGCGCTGGGAGGGTGTCCACGCCTCCACGGAGACCTCGCGGTCGGGGCACACGATTAGGCGGCCGCGGTCGAGGGTGAGGTCGGCGCTGACATCCGTGGGGAGGAGCAGCCAGGGGCAGTCGGGTCGCGGGCAGCCGCGGCGGGCGGTGAAGGTCGCTGCGGCGGTGCGCCAGGAGCCGCAGACGGGAGGCGCGCGACGACGAGGTCGAGCAGGTCCTCGTGGAGCCCCGCTCAGTCGGCCATGGGGATCGTGCGAGACGTCGTCCTCGCGTCGGCCATGCTGCGTGCGTGTGTTCTGTTGTTGTGTGGTGTGTGTGTTAACGGGAAGTTAACAGAGATGCTAGGAAACTATAACGGAGAGAGCTTTCGATGCTATTTTTCTAAAGCTGAATCTTTGGATGCTATTTTTCTAAACTCTGGTTCTTTCAATGGTATAGATCTAATTTTCCCATATTTATTTCCTCTGTCCTTTGAATTGATAACTAATAAATTCTTTGTACAGCTTTACGTTAAGCTAGCATAATGCTGTCTTGGTCCTCATAGGCTAAAATAAATTGTGCTTCTATCTTATGGGTGCAGATTTGTTCTCTTTCTTTTCTACTGTACAGCAGACAGTACTTAACAGCCATAACTACCGGTATTTATGATTTCGTTGAATGTGATTCTCTGCAGTTGTGCCATCTCAACTGGAGCAGCCCCTGGGCCAGAACAAGGCTCTGGTTGCTCCACATTGTACTCCCTGCACACCTGTTCTTATTGATTCTGGGGAAGGAAGGAGCAAAAGATTCAGTCGATTCACATCCATCAACCCTCGGAAAATCCTCCTCTTATTCGCGACGCTGTAAGTGGATACTTCTCTTCTTAGCAATGCTGTAAGCAGCGCCTTCTTGGCGACATCACGCTACTCTCCCTGTCAGCGGTTCTCCCTGGCTGCTTTCTCTAACGCCTGAGCGACATTGTTTCTCCTGCCATAAGCAGGTCGAGTGTGGGGACGACGATACTGATCTACTTCACGCTGGCGATCAACAGCAAAGCGGAGGCGTAGTCGTTTGCAGACACCACCACCATTTGCGTCGGCAGCGGCGGCAGTACATTCCGAGCTTGAGTTTTTCTCATTTTGTTTGTGGGGGAAAGAAGAGGACCAGAGCAGTAGCTGCCGCGGCAAGATCAGATGTAGCCAGTTTCAGGTGGCTGTATCCGTGACTGTGAGTGAGAGACACTGCTAACTGCTTGAGGGGGTGCTCGCGCCTTGTATTTGTATTGCCTTCAGTTCACCCCCTCACCTCCCAAATTCCCTTCTTCCTCGCATGTATGTATATTGGTTTGGTTGATGTGCCTTTTTTGAGTCTATGGAGATAGAGGAGCCATTGGTGTTTGGTGTGCTGTCCTGCCGCGTGGTGCAGTGAGCTGGGGTCACTGGCTCAGTGATCTCTGCTGGTTGGTCGCTGATCCAGTGACTCCTTTCTTTTCCTGCGTCGTGCCCCAGGCCCCAGCTGTAAAAAGTGCCTGTGCTGTGCACACCAGACGCCGCCGACGCCGGCGTCATGCGTGGGCTTCTGTATCCGACGGTCGCTCAAGTCTGCGTTAACCTTCGGCCCTGAGTTCAAGGCGACAGGTCCAGGCAAAGGATCCATGGAAGCCAACCTGTTGTTTGAACCCAGGGGCTGTTTGGATTTGGATAAAGCCCAATCTTCCAGGGATCTGTTTCGATCTGATGCTACAGTCACCAACATCGGTGAACAGTGTATACAGGATCGAGATCGATACAGTGTTGACAGGACGCTTCTTCTGGTTATTATGTTCGACAAATTGGTATCACGGATCAAACCAAAGTGCACATCTGAAGGTTTGATATGTGAAGCTATTGACCAATCAACTCATCTTGCCTCGGTTCTCTGCTTCTCTTCTCCGAGGATAAAGCAACCTGATTGCATTTCTTCAGCTGCTTGACAGGAGTCAAGGATGAAATGAAGTGGGATTCTCTTGTGGAAGAAAACTGCATTGCGCAGTCATGTTTGTTGGTACAATTTATTTGTGAATGTTGTGGACTTCATCATCTTTCTCTAAATAATAAAATAAATCCTAAGTTTCCTGACACGGGGCAGCCTGAATTCTCAAGCAAAGCAAAGCCATAGAGGAACATTTTCACATTCTGCGCCATGATTCTGTAGGGTGTAGATACATGTATGAACACTTCCAGTAATGAGCAGAACTACACTGTACATGGTAATACCAGTTTAGGGGGTGTTTGGCACTGCTCCGCTCTACGTTTTCAGTCGAACGGTTTCAGCTCCACGTACTCTGTTTGATGAAAAATGGTGGAGTTGTAAGAGCACATAAAGAAGTGCTCCACAAACTCCAGTTTTTCCTCCTTAGTACAGGCAGAATTTAAATATGTTCGATGTACAGACATGTAGTTACAGACTCATGACAACTAAATACTGAAGTTAGTAATCAGTAATCACAGCTCTTCACATACAATCGTTAGTCACTTGGTTTTTCAATGTTGCTCTTCTTTACCTCTCGCTAATGTTTCTCTAAACAAACATGAAAACATATATCACTAATGGACTCTAGTTGCTGCAGACTATACCCCCAGCGCACCTGTTCTTGTTAATCCAGGGTATATTAGTAGGCCTAGTTGCAACAACAGAAGCAAACAAAAATCACAAAGCCAATACAATCTTACAATAATGATACACATCGAGCAACAACAGAAGCGAACAAAAATCAGCTTAGAGGGAGTCTAAGAAAGTGAAAGATCACAAAGGTTTTTCATCCATTTTGTTGTTCAAGATCTCTGGGCCTCCTCGTTTAAAAAAAAAAAAAAAGATCTCTGGACCTCCATATTTCTTTGGTACACAAACACCTTCCCACCTCAACTTGTGATACATCTGTTGATAATACCCCTCATTTAAGGAAGCTTTGTTAGGTCTGTAGCGAACTATTATCATAATAGCACTTGATGAATATGATGTGTTTCTTATCATTAGTTATATTTATCATCATAGCTCATCATAACCACAACATTATGCACATGAGTATATGATTTAGGTCACATATATGTCTTCCTGATCATCTAGGTTCTAGCCTTCTAGGCAGAATACATGATCCAAACGTTAAAACTGAATGTACGAAGTGGTTGTCTGTCTATAAATTGGTGTACTGTTAGGTACTTTATTTTCCTTTTTTAGAATGGACACGGTTCTTCTAAAATATTAGCATGAACCTAAATCATCTTTAACTAATTTTGGTATTCCCACGCCCAACCTCGCTCATCCAAGCCAATTCATGAAGATTACACCCATAATTTACAGTAGGACTTAACACCATTTGTCGATAAGACGTCTATAGTGACTTAATCTTAAGATCCGTCGGCTTAGATTTTCATAGGTGTTTAATTTATACAGTGGTAAATGTGCGCTACATGCCTTCGTATAGTTGAGTGTGAATTCATATCTATATCTCTTATAAAACTAAATCTCACTATAATTTTTATCTCAACATGCAAGACACTCACGTCATTTTCCACTATCTATCCACATCACCTCCCACTAATAGCCATGTCATCCCACTACTTTTCTATCTCTTAATGCAAGCTGTTCACACCATCTCCACTAAGCTCAATTTAATTTCAGTATATAATAAATATAGAGGGCATTCATATACTGCTATTTGTTTTGCCATTCCATCGTCTTATAATTTGATCTAATTCTATTAGTTTTTTTATTGGATTATTTCATTGTCTTGTCTAATTTTAGTAAGAATGGATGTACGAACATATAGGTTTAATAAGTGTCTACGTCTACACAGTAACTGAAAAAAAGCATCTCACAACAACATTAACGTTTACCATCTTGATTTTCCTCTCGATAGCAACAGTCGCATGTGTTGCTTTTCTGATGTCTGGTTGGCATTGACAATACTGATATGTTCGTAGAAACAGCTAGCTAGGCTTGTGCAACAACGGCAGCGAGCTGGGGGCTCACCGGCTCAGTGATGTCTGCTACCCATCCAGCGATCCTCTCTGCGCTGCGGACTGCGGTGTGCCCAGCGCCCTACCTGTAAAAGCTGAGCGCCGAATAATTGAGTGTCCTCGCAACTCTTGAATGCCCGTTGCGCCCGCCTCACGTCCAGATCGGCCGAGTTCATTGCGCTCGCTGCAAGCAAGCAACGGTCGCCGCCTGCTCCCCTCCCCCGATTTACGCCACCACGGCGTGCAGAGCTGCAGCAGCCTGCACCGGCAGCAGGCTCCGTCGTGGGAGAAGAAAGGTATCGTATGGTATGGGCCTGATCGGACGGTAAGTCGCCGCATATGGGCCTCTTGCTCCAGTGCCCATGACTAAGGGGGCCTCTTTCGTCTCTCTACCCTGGCCCAACAACCGACCAACGGCCTCAGACGCGTGCCAGGCAGGCCCAGCCCACAGCTCAATCAGAAGCCCATCAACCCTAGCGGCGCGAGGCGCAGTCACGCGCAATGGCAGGCAGGCGGGCGGGGAGCACGGGGCACCCGCCCGCCTCCCCCTCGTCGGCGAGTCCCGCCCACTTCCGCCGCAAGAAACGGAAGGTGGCCTTGCCCACGCAGCGAGTTTTTTCCCCTCCCTTCCTCTAGGCTCTAGCAGCAGCAGTCCCTATCCAAAACCTAGACCGCACCCCCACCGCCGCTCCCGTCACCTCCTCCCCACCCCACCGCCGCATATCCTCACGCTCGCCTCATCGTGGTCTCGCCGCTCAGGCCCCCGCGGCCATAGAAGCAATGGGGCGTGAGAGAGGGAGCTACCGCTCGTTTGGTTTGGTTTTCCTTCGGTGCAACCCTCGTGACCTCCTCCCGCTTCTGCCTCGCACCGCCGCTCGCAATGGGGATCTAGCTAGAGACACCCAATTCCCCTCTTGTAGGCACCTCTCTCTCTCTTAAGTGATCCATGCTTCTCCCACTCGTGTTGCGGCTGTCTTCTTTCACTTTTGAAATGTATTTTGCTTGGTGGCGTTGTGTATGCAATCGGTGTAGACTTTCCGATCGAAGTCGATCCAAGTCGGGTTCTTAGAAGGATATATCTTGCTCTGCAAGGTTCTCTTTCCATTAGCGGTCCTGGATGTTGTACAATTCTCGATTTTGGGTCTGAACAGAGTTTTTTTTTTCTTTCCATATTCAGACTTGTCGATGGAGGGATTTATGTTTGTGCATTCCTGTTTTGTGTTGAGCTTTGTGCTTTTGGTGCTGTTTTTCTGATTGGATTGGCATGTTATGTCCACTGTGGAGTGTTAACTGTTAACACTCAAATATGGTTTGCCGATTTGTGGGAATAAGCTTACTTCGCTGGGATCGGATATTTGACCATCTCTGTTCACTAGATTATGCTGTTTAAGGTGGCTTTTGCTTGAGAATTTCATGTGAGTTGTTTGTACAAAGATGAGTGTACACAAGTATTTCTCGGTGTTTCAATGCTGCATATGCTGTGCTCAGTGTCAGCTTAATTTTTGAAAGAATGATGCTATATTCATTTCTTTGTAAGCTTGCTCGGCAGCACTGCTCTCAGCCCTGCGCCTGCGGATTATTACTGTTGCAAATTTTGATTTTGGTCAGCGGTTCTACTTGTTGAGTGGATAGCACATGTTGCAGTACCGTCAGAGTGAACTAAGTCGGGTCAGTTGGATGGTCGGTACTGTAAGCCTTCCGGAAATAGAATTTCTTGGGCCGCAAGTTGTTGAATAAGAAGTTATTGCATGGCTTGTTACTTAAATTGATATGTCGTGCAGATTTAAAACATGAACCTCTATAGCGGCCCTATAACGAACTTTAATTTCTATATAGCTTGTTGCCTTGTTGCACCAGAGAGGCTGAGTCAAGAATACCCTGTACTAGTAGTCACAGAGGAGGATTTCTTGGTTTCCAAGAAACGTGCTTGATTGTCGATCCAATTATACATCATTAGTGGAGGTGTACTTTCCTTCAAATTTGCATGCAGCTTGTTTGTATAGAATGGTATTTTTTTAGGGTATGCATTGTATCTTGCAATGAATGTGGTAACGTACTGTCAGATTTGTTTTCTTCTAATCCGGAATGACATGTACTATGTCGTTTATGTTCTTCCCATTTAAGTCGCGTGTTCCTCGTGATAAGTTGACAATACAGGCTGTAACGCCTTCAGTGCAGACCAGTTCTGTCTTTTTTTAGAGGATGATTGGTGTTTGGTCATTTGTCTATGTTTAACAGAAAATGATTTCTTGGTCCGTAAGTAGTTATGTGGTTTATGCCATTTTGTAAATAAAAAACTTTAACTACAGTTCAGTATAGCAGAAGAAATAAACCAGGAATATGGGATGTGGATACTTATACATAAGAAATTGATTTCTCGATTTGTTAGTCATTCTTCATGAGACTCTTGTGCAAGAAATCACTTACATTGGCATGCCATGTATAAGATTTTTTTTAGAAAGTTTTTGACTGCCATGGCTTAATATAGCATAAATGGATGGAATCAAGGTAATTTTATCTACATTTGCACTAAAAAGCATTTGGCGATCTTTTGTTGTACTCTTGTGCTGCCATATGCTAAAAGATGAGTCATTATTAGGAGAAATAATTAACCAGAATTTTTATTTATGTGTGTGTGGGGGGGGGGGTAGGCAGCATACTTTATGTCGGTCCTTTACATCTCTATTTTTGAGCTTTGACTGCTGCAAACTAAAGTATGTTACATTAGAGAAAGTCCCTTTATTAATTCTTAAATTGAATTGAGAGGCTGCCAACCTAGGCTTGAACCTGGGTGCTCGCAGGTTTTGTTGGTACTCCCCTCTGTTGAGACAGCCTGGGGGCGTCTTCTCCTGGTCTGAGTTTCTCTTTTCATTTTTTAATTCTTGAACTGTGTTTTCTCTATGAGACATTCATTCAGTACCTTTTACAGGGTTATTCTCTACCACTAAGAGTTTAAACTGAAGGGAGATCTGTAAATCCTGTATCATATTAGGGTTTGTTTTCTTTTCTTTCTCCATTTGTTCTTGTGGGAATCAAGCCTCCAATGACATCATCGCAAGAACCCAACTCCCTGTGCTTGAAGTGCAAACTTGTCGAAGATTACCTATCGGAAGAGTGCAAATCTCGTCGAATCAAAGCTAAGAATGGGCCCTCATCTGATTCATCTGCTAAGCACTGCAACTGTGGCTGCACAAGACCTAACCTTGCCGATGATTGTGACAATTTCCTGAAGAGCGGAGTCCCTAGCCGTATCATGTATTACAGACAAGGTTCTTGGCACAATTTTCCTGAGAAAATAATGAAGTCCCTCATTGAAGAATTCAGTGGCAACAAATCAAGTGTTGTTTCTGTGATGGATGATGAGCCTCTTCTCATTGATTTCTTGTCAATGACCATGGTCAACCTAAAATCTAGAAAGCAACGATCTGTTGCATGGGTTGATGATACTGAAAAGTGTTTTTCTCCTCTGTTCCTTGATGAGGAAATTGATGATATGGCCAAAGGGGAATCTGCTAATGTTCAGCGCACTGTACAGGGAATAATGTTAGATAAGGATACAAATGTTCCACCTGAAGTGGTGAAGCAAGTTGTCCTTGATTCTAGCTCTTCAGTTCCTCATAAACTTTCCAACGCAGACATATTACGCAAGAAGATCATAGCCAGGGAAAGAGGCAGCAGAGACTTTCTATTTGTCTAGGACCTTTTCCTCTCTGGAATGGGTCCATTTGCAACACCAAACAATATACTCCGTGTCTACTGTTACTCTCCGAATGATATAACTGCACAGTGTAGACTTAAAGCTTTTGAAAGACAGATTAGGTCCACCAAAGAAAAACGTGGTGATGCAAATGTTAGATATGGATGGCTAGGATCCAGGAAGAATGACATTGTCAGGATTCTAATTAACGGTTTGGATCCCACTGGAGAACATGTTGAGAAGTCAGATTTGAGTGCTGGTGTTTATGTTTCACCAGTAGACCGAACATTTACCAGGTGCCCTTTCTTAATTCAGTTGTTGTGACTATTCTGTTTTACAAACATGTTTATTATATTAACATCACTTTTTTACCAGTGTCGGTCTTTGTGATGTTGACGAAAAAGGAGCGCAGTATATGTTACTGTGCCGAGTGATATTGGGTAACCTGGAAGCTGTGGAGCCTAGATCACATGAGTTTTTTCCAACCAGTGAAATATATGATTCTGGTGTTGACAATTGCTTAAACCCAAAGTGTTATGTGATGTGGCCATCACATCTAAGCACTCACATGCAGTTAGAATATCTTGTTAGTTTCAAGCTTGCCCCAGAAGATCGAAGTAAGATTATTATTGACTATTAAGACACCTATCATGTCATACAGAGATAGGTGAAGTGAATTTTCTTTCCGGTTTCACTTATTTTCAGATTACTTGCTTGGCTTGAAAGGCTTATGGTTTCGCCCACCATCAAAGGAAGTTGCAGTGGATATTTCTGCTCTTCAACCTGTGAGGCCACCTGAATCTTGTTAACTTGTTGTTCATCATTGACATGCTGATTTTCCTGCTAGATGCATGTCTTGTAATAGGAGAACAGAAGCTTTGTCTTGTATTAGTTTCAGCTTTGCTGCCCAATGATTCCCTTCCCATTCTCTGCTTTCAGTGTCAAATAGTTTTAGATTTGGTTTATAGTATTCCATTTATCCAACTGAGTGAACTGACTGGTATGTACACAGGTAATGTGTGAAGCAAGTGAAGGACCAAGTACCCCATGGATATCATTCAAAGTCCTGTTCAGATTAATTCAAGATAAAATATCCTTCATAGCAAGGGAACTGCTCTTCCATCATGATGAAGAGCTGAAGGTACTATCTATTCAACAAGTTATATTATGTCTGTTAGTGTTAATTATGATTGTTATTTTGGCAATGAAATATTTATTTTTCCATTTGACAGGAAGGAAAAATAACTCGTGAAGAAATGGTGAAGAAGATGATGATAGTTGGAGAGAAAATACTTATGGAAGCCCTGAAGAAACTTCATTACTGTGTGAGTCTCTTGCAGCATGCATGTTCCTTGTTTCAGTGACATTTGAATCTTACAGGCTCATGCTAGTAAATTGCAAGCTTATATAGGAATGATGCATTGACATATGATGCTTGCAGATTCACCTTAAGTAGTGTCGTAGTTGTTGCTATATTCACCTCTTAGGCTCTCACAGCTTGGATTCATGCTGATTGCACGTGCAGTATAAAAAATTGATTAAATTCTGGTTTGCAATGATTTGACATAATAAAAAGCGGTCTTTTCCAGCTTTTAAAGACAAACATCTTTTATCTTTCCAGAAGAAAAGGCACAGTTCTTTCAATGAAATTCTATTAGTTCTTGAATTGCATGGATGCAGATATGTTATTTGGCAAATTTAGCTGGCATCGCCTTAGAATTATGACTTAAATCGAACTGAGGCTGTTATGTGCGTACTGTCTAGTACCTACTTTTGACTTTTCTGTTGTTTTTCTGTTTGTTATTATTAGTAGAAAATCCAAATTATCAAGCAGCTGCATATTTCTTTGCTAATTCTCAAGCATCTGATTAAATTTTCTAAGCCTGGATGTGTGCTAATGTGCTACCTTTCATTGCTGGCATGTTTATGTTCTTAGCATAACCTTTTTATGGTCTTATATCACAGCCATCATTATGGTACAAATCTTCTGTTAAAGCTATTTCTAGTCATCCTGTAAGGACTGAAGCAGAGCAGGTATCCTTGGATACAACAGGCAGGAGTTGTAACCATGGTGATTCATGTGCACAAAATGCAACCGCTGAACACTCAGCAGGTCCTCTTAGCACCGAAGTATGCGGTGCTCTTCTTACTGACATGGTTCCCAAAGGCTCTGACTATCCAGCACCAACTGGTGTACCAGAAACATCTAGTTCTGCTGGTGCCAAATGCCTGGCTTCTCAAGGCATGGAGGGTGAAGGTAGAGATTCTCCTATGCAGATCATGTCACTGGGAAACTCTGCAGCTCAACCTGCGAGATACCAATATCCTACTGTAACAAGAATGCCACCTATAATTTGTGATGACCCTTTGAGGATTTCTCCTAGGATATCTGCATCTCCTGGTGTGGAAGTTTGCAATTTTGCTCCAACAACCACAGGGCCTCCTAGTTGTGCTTCTCTAGCTCCAACTAATGCTTCAAAGACCCATGAGATTTTGGTTCCAGGTTCAACTCCTAGTCCTAAGGGCCGTGAGTCTGTTGTGCCAATCTTGTTACTTAGAAATTCAAAAGGTGCAGGCGTCAACCGTCTCAATTCTGCACCAAGGGTGACACCTGAAGGCCAGGTGTTTCTTTCGCTGGGTATTGCATCACAGGGCACTGTTCTTCATCCAGTGAAAGGACCTAATGCATCATCATCGGTTGCCAGGCCTCTAGTCTACCCACCAGGCAAGCATTTTTGTACCATGGACTTGGCTCAAGCCTACGCATCATGTGTGGTAGCGCAAGGCTGGTTGTTGCCTGGCAAATGTTGATCACCAAGGCTTGCCATTCCTTTGCAGGACGTGGGAAATCACCATCCGTGAGCACAGGGGTCTGTGATTCTGTATCACTGAGCATCACACCACAAGGGCGTGATCCTCCAGCGTCTAGAGCAGAGCCAAAGCAACAAGGATCTCCTGCAGCTGATTCAACGCCAACAAGCCATCGCCCACCTCAAGACATGGATGCGGTCACCAAGGTTCATAATGCTCCCACACTACGGTGCTCTCAGCCTCCCACTCTGGAATCTGCTGTAGTGCTGCACATCAAGTACTTAGGGTTTAGTCAATCTCACTTCTCTTGCTCTTGACTCTTGCTTTGCTTGGACGCTGCAGTAACCAGGGAGAGGAAAGACCAGGTTGTTGCACAGAATAAGCTGCCTGGGCCAGGCCTTCATGGTTGCAGCCATGTCGAAACTCTCATCGCCCTATCAACTCCGCGAGAGAAGGGCGAGCATCCTTAGCTGTGTATATGTACATGCTCCCATGCTGGGGTCTGGTGTAACATGGTGGAATGTAGTATAGTTTATCTCCGTAGAGGAGAATACCCTGTCGACTCTTCTTAACATAAATCTTTTTTTTGGCTAGTAAACTGCTAGCGATAATTTATTTCCTGTATATAGATGACTTGCCTGTGCCAACCTACACACTCAACACCACACGTATACGCACGCGTGCGCGTCCGTACACATGTAAAGAAGAGAATGGGAAGCTCTCTAGCCTCCAGGACGGGGGAAACGTGTAGTACCGCCGAACGCAAACGCGTGCGTGTGTCCTGAAATTTCTGGAAAAAATCCAAAAAAAGGTGCAAACACTATGGTTTGATCCCTGTTTTTTTAGCACTGACTTTATTTATGCAGTAGGATAAGAATTACAAACTCCATTCGGCGGCTCAAAAAAAACCAAACATGTCTACCTATCGATTTACAGAGCTTCTACTTAATATATGGGCATCGACATTTGACTTTCGTCCTTCAAAGACGAAATCCGCTCTAGTGAAATCTTTCTTCTAGCATTTATCTTCCGGACAATTGGTCCGTACCTACCCAACTTTTCGCCCAGTAAACTCCTCACCGCTGGAGCACAGGCCCATTCGCCGTGGGCAGCGTCTTGGCGAGCTGTTATGTGCCTCTGGGTTATGCCACTTTGGGCCAGATGGGGCTGGGCTGTGATTTGATTGTTGATTCGCTATTCTCTATATTTCTTCACTTATTCGACCTATTCGCTGGTTGGTTTCTGGGCTGATAAGCCCGGCTGGTGCTGATTTGTTAGGAGAGGAAAACACTGTTGGCTGGCTGATAAGCCCTGGCTGAAACCAACAAGCGAACATGCTGATTGTTATCTCAGTTCGATACCACCCTGCTAATGAATGTGTTTTGTCCAAACTCAAGTGGTTTCTGGCTTGGAAACAAAAAGGCAAAAGACCTAGGCTACAAAGGGTATGGATGCCTGGATGGGATGGGGGAGCCCTTATCCTCTCATGCTGCTGGCCACCTGGGACTATGATTAACTCTAACTGACTACACGTCTACACCACAAAGGCACTTGAGAATTGAGATGTCCCTCCAGCATAGCTCACCGATGCTGTCAAAGGCTCAAAGCCATGAGGGAACACTAGGCCCTTTCCATTCCATTATTTTACCAAGATTAACTGTAGCCAAGCATGCGCCATTAGCCTCCATCATCCCCCACAACGAAGTGATATGAGTGAGGCCCCTGCTTCTCTGCTTCCGTTAACCTCCCCGGCCAGCTCGCACTCACCAACCACGCATGCTAGTGGCCGGCGCCGTGTCGTGTCCCGCCACCTCCTCACCGTTGAAATTGCGCTGCCAAAAAAGTTTCTTCATTCCTTACCCCAGAAAAAAAATGGCTCTGTTCTTTTGAATTTATAAGAACTTATAAGCCAGAATCAGTTCTACTTTTTTACTCATGGAACAATATTTTTCTCTCGCAGCAAATTAGCCCTACAAATCAGTCGCAGCAGCAATAAGTCATACAAAAAAAAAACCAATAATAATAAGCGAACAAGTTCTGTGGGGTTAGTTTGTTCGACGTCAACAAAAGGGACGTGGAAGGCGCGCGAAGAACCACTCTTTCCACTGTTCCACCGCCATTTTGCGTCGGTTTCTGTGCTCTCGAGCATCTGCATCTCGTCGCATGCAGGTTATTCTTTCTTCTTGTTTGTTCCTCCCCTAGTCCCCTGTGACTTGCGAGGGACATCGGACGTGACGCGCATATATGCAGAATCTGATCGTATCATGAGAAAACGTCGTATTCGGTAAAGAAGACACTGGAGAAATGTGCAGGAACCGGATCTACTAGATGCTTTGTCCACAGCATCAAAAGTTAAAGCCATATCCTCAGTATTCATTCGAAAATAAAGTCTCCTCGCGATTCTAGATTTAAACTAAGTCAAATTTTCTTAAATTTGACTAATAAGTTTATAAAAAAATAATATAAATATTTATGTTCTCAAATTAGTATATTATAAGATATATTCTACGATTAATCTAGTACTCCCTCTGATCTAATTATACGATGTTTTGGCTTTTTAGATACATTACTTTAACGATGTATATCTGAGTTAGTAAAATCTATGTATCTAGAAAAATTAAAATATGTTATAATTTGGAATGAAGAGAATTTGGTATTCTAATAATGAGTGTTTTTTATGAACTTAGTTAGTAAATTTAAAATGGTTCGATTTCTAATAAATAATTAAAAAATGCACTGTTCTGAGACAGGCTGTAGTAGTCAAGGCAGCGCGCTTTGCACCTTCCAGAACGATCATACCAGACTGCACCGTGGGCAGTCTAGCTAGTGTCTAGTCAAAACATCGAATAACGAATATAGCGTCATCGATCTGGTCATCTGGAAATTCATCGGTCACTGCTACAGCATGTTTGTAGTAGCTGGTGTTAGCTAGAAGAAGGTGCATGAGTTGCAACAGATCAAATTTTATTCGTATAGTACTAGACTGCGCTAATGGCGCTGCATGGTATTGGCTCCGTTCGTTTCACTGAAAAAACAAGCTAAAACACTGTTCCGGCTGATTTGTTGTGAGAGGAAAACACTATTCTAGCTGAAAAAACAAGTTGAAAAAGACGGATTATAAGAGAAGCGAACGGGACCAATGCTTTAATTTGGGCATGTTAATCCACTGTAGGTGTGCAGGGCAAGCACGCGCTACTAGCTCAAAACATTCTTTGTAGGAAGTAGAGCAATGAACAAAGCAAAACCACTTGAGCCCAAGTTGTCAAGTTGCAGCTTGCAGGCATGGCTGCATGCTGTGGCTGTGCGGTTGGAATATATGGCACCAGTTATGCTTCAACAGAAGTAGTACAAACATATCCACAAACCCAATTGGATGATGCCAAGATATGTTTTCGTTTTGCCATAACCTAAAGTTTTCTGACTTTAACCATTTCACAGAAAAAAAATACCATCTACAGCATAGAATTAGCTTACTCAAATCTACACCGTGGAATGTGTGTATCTCGATAATGTATTTAGGCCCTGTTTGAATCTCATGGTGTAAAGTTTAGTTGGTTAAAGTTAAGGTCTAAACTTTAGACCATTCTACCAGCTCACTTTTACGGTCTAATTAATGAACTAATGCTATTTTTTGTGAGATTAGCTAATTAAACTCTAGGCATAACTTTATTACACACTTGTTTAGAGCCTCAAGAGTTGAAACAGGCGAAAGTTTAGTGGCACCACTATATTTTAAACCATGAGATCCAAACCGTCCCTTACATATTGATATTTTTATAAATCTATCCAAAGTTTTTTTAAATGATTTTGAATAAAACTAAAACATCGTACACTTTGAAAAGTAACGAGGAGGCCAAATCGAGAACAAAAAGGGAAATAAGGGAAAAAGGCATCTTGATGTTTCCTTTATTTGTTATATATATAATAGGGTGTTACTATGGGCTTATGGCCGAACAGCGCAGGTCAAATCCGTGGAGCACTACAAGTAGCTAGGGTTAGTCACGTTGGCCCAGCGGTTTCTCGTGCTCAAGTGGATTAGCGCTCGCCAAAGCACGCCGACTTTGCAGAAAGGTGAAAGCCTGACCGCTAACTGCCTAGCTAGCTAACCCGAATGCACGCTTAACTACAGAAGTGTAGTAGCTAGGCAAATGGCAATGAGTTTCCTCATCGACCTATGAGCTATGATCTCTATCGCTTGGTATCCATCTCTTTCGTTTCTTTCTCTTTTTATAAAATTCGATACGAACCGACAAGTCGTATATTATATTCTGCACCCAAATAATGGGGCTATGCAGCGTGTGTATTTCTCTTTTTCCCTTTTTCTGTGACTAGCAAATATGCATTTGTGTTGCAACAGAACATATCTATGCTTTATCATGAAGTCACATGAACAACTTACATCTCAAAGATTTATGTAGTGGCCATGTCATCTCCATTACAATATGTATTGGAATCACTTCATTCATTCCATTATTGGACTCACAAGCTTGTGTGGTTCCAACTTATATGAGCATAGAACATGAGTCCGAGTCACATACGAAATAAGGAGGAACACAAGGGTGTTGCAAGAAATAAAAAAGACTGACAAAAGAATCACTATGCTTTTTAATATTATGTATAGACATAGACATAGATATGGATATAAATTAATAGACAAATAAATATAGATATAGATAACGAAGACACTTTGATTAGAAAAATACTCACAGAGGCAAAATAACAAATACTAAGACATAAAAAGTTTGCAACGAAAACTAAACCTTTGTCGGGAAAAAACACCATTAATAACACACCAAAGTATCTTCTCCTTTTTACCGAAAGCACTACACCAAAGTATTTTCGCCACCACCACACAAACCCTATGTTTGTAGATAGAAGAAGAAAAAAACCAAAAACAACCGAACAAAGACGGTCAAAGATGATTTTGATTTGCACTCTGTTCTGTACGTGCAATAGGCACTTAGCTCTGGATCATGATCAATATTACTATAATTAAGCTGGTGGATGCAAATCGGATCACACAGGCACTAATACCTTTTAGTTTTTGCCAATTTCCCTTGAATTTTGCAGCTTTGGTTTGGTGGTGGCGACAGTGACCCGGCCACACCGTTTGTCCGAATGCATGGGCTGGTCGTCAGATTCCAAATCCGGCCGGAAGAACACCGCTGGTGTGGCTTGGTGAGAGCTAGCCAACCGTCCACGTGCGTCGATCTGCATGCATGTGTTGACTCTTGACCTTGAGATCGTAACGTCTCCATGCACGCATGCACACCCTGTTCCTTCAGCTGTGTTCAGACTTAGACTTGCAGCCAGCACTCCCGTCGTCTTCGTCTGTACGTACACAGCTACTCCGTCTGATTTTAAATACAGGTGGTTGGTCAAGTTGACCTAATATGTGTATATCACCTTTCGTTATAGGTACATAGCTTTTACTATATATATATAAAAGTTGTGTATTCAGAAAAGTCAAAACGATCTATATATTTTTTATATTTTTAGAGTATATTATTGGATGGAAACAAGAATAGGATGTATGAACTGAATCTTGTTTTGGTTTGACAATGGGTGGACCAGTACCTAACACAAGTGAATTAATTAATCAACCAACTTCAACAGTTAATCCGGATTAGTAAGTAGTAGTATTGTAACTGATCCACATGATGACTTATTTTATTTCTGTATAGGTATATACATCGTTCTCTAGCTAGTTCAGTAAGTACGCCTGGAAAAAAAAAGCAATAAAACTTCACACTCAGAGGTGCACATGCACTCGCATGTGCATGCATGCTAGGCATAGGGATCGGGCATAGTTTAGTGGTGGTAATCATAGCTTAATAAGAGGCCTTACGCACCATACACTAGTTAATAAGACAGCTTAGAATCGCACTCAAAATCATACTGTCCATCATGTTCGTTTGAAATGCTGGCTGGTGCTCGTTTGGCACAAAAGAGATAGTAGACTTTGATTTTCCCTAGTTTATGGATATTTGTATTGTATTATATATCCAAAGGGTTCCTGCGCATCCACACAAACTCAAAGCTGACTTCAACGCGGCTGAGCCAATAAAATCCGAGTTGGTATGGTGGTCATGTCGACTGCCACTAGCACGAATTTAGGCCCCAATTGCATCAAGTTGCTTCCTTTGATTTTCTTATGTTCATACTTCACAGTACCCACACAACCCACCACCACACTCAGAAAGCTTCATATACAAACTTCTTGGCAATTTAAAAATATAGCTTTGATCAAACTTATAGAAAAAGCAATACCAAATAGGTGCAATAATATCAACAAATAGTTTATGGTGGATATTTAATGAAAATAATTTGACGTCGCGAACCATCAATGATTTTTTTCATGAATTTGGTCAAGATTTCAGAAGTTTGATGACTTGGGACAAATAAAGCGACAAACAATTTGCTACAGAAATGTTTTTTTTTGCCGACAACATTTTCATCGCAAGTTCGTATTACGAAACGATAGTGAAATCACAAACGGTTTTAATAAAATCGCCAATAAAAATGTCATTGGCAAAAATACAAAAATGAAAAAGTCTTGGGGCCCATAACAGCACGGCCACTGGATTCAGATCACTTACACGCATCGCACAACCCAACAAAGAACCCTAAAGCGCGACCAAACCGTGGTCGTTGATCTGACATGGATGGATAGAAATGACAAGAGGAAAACAAGGGATATAAAAATGCATGTCGAACCCCTGTCGGACGCAACACACACACACTCTTTCTCCCTCTCTCTGTCGTCTTTTTTTTTATCTCTCACGCACTCCCCCACAACTCCTACTCCCCTACTTCTCTGTCAAAGCGGGTAGAGCTAGTGGTGAGCCCCTTCGGCAGTGCGGGAGGGCCAAGGACGAGCCCTTCCTTGGTGGCACTGGTAGACCAGCCAGGGCTAGCCCCTCTACGGTAGAGAGGGCAAGCGGGCCGCCAGGATCAACGAGCGGGCGAGATTCGGGGCTCCAACGGTGGGGTGCATCGGAGCAACTCTGATTTGTAGGCTCCCTACTGACGCAGGGACGTCGGCAATCAGGACAAGGCAGATCTCGTGTTCATGGGTAACTGGAATCTCCTCTTTCTCCTTTTTTGACCGAAGTCGGTAGGGAGGCCCCTATTTATTTTTGCATTTTATAAGATATAATGTTTCAAACATTTGGTATAGTCCATACTTGTGGCCTGGTTTGTTGCCTCACGGTCACAACATGTAATGACTAGTGAGACTGAGTATAGAGTACTAGATCGAGGATTAGTTTGAAGTCAATGGATAATGATTTGTTAGACAATTCACAAAAGTCACATTTTAGATCAAATGGTGTATAGTTGTGTAGCTTATGTCCAAATGGATGGAATGTCAATTTAGAAGTCAGAAATTCACAAAAGTCTTCTATCGACTAGTGCTCTACTCTCTCTTGTCTAGACGCAGGGCTGATGAATCGGTGAGTCCATAGAGAAAATGGAGAATTGTAGTCTAGGAGCGAGGCTAGGGGTCATGACTCGAGGCTTGGTTCACGCAGTGTCAATTACATCGCTGCGTCTCACTGGTAGATGGCCCATGTGGCAGTGGTGCTGGTGCAGCTAGGCTTTCAGGTCATACTAGTGCTAGTATATAGGAGTATTACATAACTGGAGAGGAAACCCTAGTTTTGGGGGCCTAGAGCGACCGTCCTACTCTCCTCCATTATGGTCGGCCCTCTAGACAATAAGATTGGCAATGAAGAAAGACATATCTATCTTGATTGTTGCACGGATGAAATAAGAAGATTTAGAATAGAGGTTAAAGATAGAGTCACTTACTCCCTTTAGTTTCATAATTCTCTGGACTTTTTTTTGGCAATAGACATGTTCTTCAAACCTATCTTTGACTATGATGTTCTACTATATTATGTACAAAGAAAATTAACAGATATACAATCTCATTAGATTAATTAGAGTATCTTTTAATCTTTAGCAAACAAAAATTAGAGTATCTTTTAAGACTAACCTACTATGCATGTTGTATTAGTGCCTTAGCACTAAGGGGATGTTTGGTTGTTTGCTCAGGCAACATTGTCTGGCCAGGCAACAATCCAAGTGGCGGAACCAGAACCTTCAAATAAGGGGGCCTGGACAATACGATGACACCTCGTAAAACATAATAAATATGTACAATAAATGCATGTCTCAATAGTTTTCAGCATTTTTACATATATATTTAGTACGAAAAGGAACAATTTATCATCAAAATAGTGTGAAATAATAATTTTTCAGCTATGCGATTGAAAAATCACTGTGCTTGGGGGGCACGACTGTGGCAGAACCACCCGAAATAGCGTACTTACGAAGGCGCTCGTCTTCCATCAGACACTAAGCACCCCGAAAGTAACTACAGCGAGCGGTGTCCGTCGGGCACACCCTAAGGGAGAACCCGAAAGATCCACATTTATCCCAAGGATCCAATAATGAAAACGAGTTACAACACAAGTCCATCTCATACATTAGAGTTTCTTAAAAGTACATTATTACAATACCAAATACAGAGTGCGCAATGATAAACAGCGGGATATTAAAAGATAACATCTAGCGATAAGATAACGAGGAGTCCGTCTGAGCCCACCAGATGGATCCTCCACACAAGACACTCCTCAAGCGTCACCTGCAACAGGGGTAAATAAACCCTGAGTACACAATGTACTCGCAAGACTTATCCGATCAGTGGGAATACTTTCCCGACTCCAAGGAATATGCTAGGCTTTATGGTTGCTGGTTCTCTTTAGCCAAAAGCAGAACTAATAGTGGGTCCTTATTGATACATTATTATCATCAGCCGTATTAAGTTTTTATCTAGTCAATCTATATAAGCACCTGTGCTACTTTCAAGCAAGAGTTGAGCAATCGTTACTGTTCCTTCTCCTTTTCCACTTCCAGTTCTTACTACGGTGCTAAACCGCAGACAAGCCGTACCGGATAACCCGGCGATTCGCGAATCAATGTGCCCAGCTGGGTGCACCGAAGACACACGCCCCGCTTGTACCCCAGGCACAAGCAGGACTAACCCACCACTCTCCTGTCCCGGGTGTCCAGGTCCCCGTCCAAACTTGGACTCCAAGCCCCCGCCTCTGAATCCCGGACTCAGTGCGGCACAAGGACCTCCACCACCTCCTCTTCCCATCAGTCGGTCCGGAAAGAGCCGGATCCGCGACAAGAGAGCAGCAAGTCTTCTCTGCGCCCATACCCAAGTATGTGCTCGGGACAATAGTCTGTGACCTGCCTAGAGTCATATGCAACGGCCGGTCCTTAATCGACACAGACAGGGAAAAAGTGTAACCGGGCTATGCCCTGTTGGCCGCAGGACACAACCCCTCACACCCACCAGTACCAAATCCACATCCCTGTCCGGTCATCATTTTTCCTTTCCATTATTTCATCATGATATCATAGTGTAATCACCTATTTGCGAGTAACAGCAGGTTACTCACACTATCGACATCCTGAGCATAGCAGCTACTCGACCTGCACTAGTAGGACTCATGGTGGATATATCTATGCATGTAGTTTCCATAAAATGTCTGTAACGTAAATGCATAACATATAAATATATTCAGTGATCATTTAAAAATAGGGGTTATGCACCGGGGCTTGCCTTGAGCAGGTGCCGGGTCAGCAAAGTCAGCACCAACAGGCTCCTGGGCTTCCTCCTGTGCGAAGATCTCCTCCTCGTACTCCTCGATCACCTCGTCGTACTCCGGCTCGACGACGGGCACGAAGTCTACCAGCTCGTGATCTACATGCATGAAATGATGATGCAATGCTTAGGAATATAACAACAGCAGCTCTTAAAATAAGAGTACATTGATTTAGCTACTAAGCTATGGATATCGACCACGGTACTAGGCTACCTATTGTCACCGATAACCATTTCGAAGTATCATTATTGTTATAGCAACTACAGCTATCCTTACCCCTAACGCTAGTTTACGCTATATACGATAAAGCAAAGGCAATAGCTACTCTATCTAACAACTCGTTCTAAGGCTATAAAATTTACAGCAAGTACACGATATCCTAGTGAACCTACTGAAAAATTTTCAAAGATAAAACTATTACCGATTTGCCACAATAATTCCTACAATTATCAATCTATATAATGCTAAGCTTGCTAATTAAAATTTATGAACCTATCATCATAATAGCTAACTGTAATCTAACTGTGCTAATAAGTAGATGGTATTTTTGTGAACCTAACAAACTTGGTTTCACTATTTTTGGACATCTACACCATTTACTAACTATGATTTATCGAAGTTGGATTCAATAACTAAAATAACTAAAAGCAGTTCTATTCTCAGGAAATTAAAGGGAAGACTGAAACATGTTTCGCGGCCCAAACGAACTCGACTCGGCCCAGCAGCGGCGCAGCAGCGGGCGTGGCCCAGCGCGGCAGGGCGGCCCAGCAAGCGGGCGCGGACCAGCGGCACAGCGTGCGAGCGAGCCAAGCGCGGCGGGCCGCGGCAGCGCAATGGCCCAGCAAGCGCACGCGGCCCAGCGCAGGCGCAAGAGCGCAGCGGCCCAGCAGCGGCGGACGCGAGCGCGCGCGCGCGAGCGCGGGCGAGCGATGCGGCCAGCAAAGCCGTCAGCGGCTCAGCGCGGCAGCGAGCAGTCGCAGCAGCAGCAGGCCGAGCGCGCGCGGCATGTCCGGCCCACAGCGGGGGGGCGCGGCACCCAGCGCTAGCAGTCGGCAGCGGCAGCAGCAGCGCGGCCCAGCCAGCGGGCCCACAGTGGCGTATTTCAACGTATTACGCTTTATTTTCCTACATGAAAAGCGGCCACAAACACGTGTGACGTAGGGGTGACGTCATGATGATGTCAGCAAGCTAATATGAACAGTAACGCACCGTCGGCTGCTGTAAGCTAGCTCTGTTCGGGCGATCTTCCGCCGGCCACGAAGAAGACGCAAAACGGCGGTGGAGCTTTGAAAGAAGTGGGCAGTGCGATGAGCAGCTAGAGGAGAAGCTAGCAGTGCGGTGAATTGAACTGGTATGCTCTGGTTCAGTGGATGGACGACGGCGTAGTTCACCTCGTTCTTATGGAGCAGGCGGAGCTGTGCTTCCAAAATTGAAGCATAGTGAGGTGCTACAATGGGCAAGGTGGTGTCAATCAAGCTGCTGGCTGTCTTGCGGAGCCAAGGATGCGACGAATTTCATTAACGCTCTACGGTCACGTCGAATTGAAAACGAGAGGTACCGTTGGCCATGGCTTCAACGGAGACAGAGGCGTTGGCACATCCACGGTCATTAACGCAAGGTACGTGTGCACATGACGACGGGAAACATTGAGACGTGCCCAGGCGACTGTCCGCGCGGTCGACCCACGCGAGTGCAGAGCTGATAGGACTCGTGCGTAGTGCACAAGCGTGCGGTAGCAGGCAACCGAGGCAACAGAGGTGATCGCGGCCAGTCCAACATAGTTCGACATAGGTGACGTGTACGGTTTCGCGTCGAATTCAATTCCGAGCTACCTGTTTCATTGTCGACTACTGGGTACGTACTACAATTTTTATTAGAGTTCACATACACGATCTTCATCATTTTTATTTAATAAAAATCCGTTTAGAATACTAAACAATATAAAGCGACATGAAACTTAACATTTATTTCCCATTTCGGATGAATGTTTCAAATGCCGTATGTCGACTTATACTCCAAATCACACACATGTACAAACAAGCATGAGGCTAATGCAGTGTTTTAGCAAAAACAATACAATATAACACCGAGGGTGTTACAAATCTACCCCCCCTTAAATAAAATCTCGACCCGAGATTTCATGTGCCTAGTGTGAGAAAGAGATAGGGAGTACATTTGGCGCAACACTAACTATCCGACCTAGAGAGGAGATGGGGGTAATGCTTTGTTAAGTAGTTCTCTTGCTCCCAGGTGGCTTCGTCCTCTGAATGGTTTTGCCATTGCACCTTGTAAAACTTTATCACCCTATTCCTGGTCACTCTCTCCTTCTCATCCAAGATTTTTATAGGATGCTCCACATAAGACAGATCAGGTTGGAGCAGAAGTCCTTCTATTTCCACAGATTCTTCAGGAACTCGTAGGCATTTCTTCAGTTGCGAGACGTGAAATACATTGTGAACTGCCGAGAGAATTTCTGGGAGTTGGAGACGATAAACAACGGGACCACACTGCTGCAACACCTTGTATGGACCCACATACCGAGGGGCTAACTTGCCATGGACACCAAACCGATGTACCCCTCTCATAGGAAATACCTTGAGATACACAAAATCTCCAGCTGCAAATTCCAAAGGTCTTCTTCGCTTGTCTGCGTAAGCCTTCTGTCGACTCTGAGCTGACTTCAAGTGTTCACGAATTATATTTACTTTCTCTTGAGCCTCCTTTATGAAATCAGGCCTGAAGTACCCACGGTCTCCTACTTCAACCCAGTTTAGTGGCGTCCTACACTTCTGTCCATATAAAGCTTCAAATGGTGCCATGCGGATACTCTCCTGATAACTGTTATTATAAGAAAATTCTGCCAGCTTTAAACAATGATCCCACTTCTCAGGAAAAGAGATGGTACAAGCCCGTAGCATATCCTCGAGCACCTGGTTCACCCTTTCAGTTTGACCATCAGTCTGTGGGTGGTATGCCGAGCTTCTAAGAAGACGAGTACCCAAACACTCCTGGAGTTTCTCCCAGAAACGAGAGACAAAAACTGACCCTCTATCAGAGATGATGGTGAGAGGAACTCCATGTAGGGTCACAATCCGATCAAAGTATAACTCCGCATACTTCTTTGCATTGTATCTAGTGTCCACCGGAAGGAAGTGGGCAGACTTGGTGAGACGGTCCACAATGACCCAAATAGAATCAAAGCCTAAGGAGGTACGGGGTAATCCCACAATGAAATCCAGAGAAATATCCTCCCATTTCCAAACAGGAATGGGCAAGGTCTGCAGATATCCAGGAGTACGCATATGATCTGCCTTGACTCTACCACAAGTGTCACACTCTGCAACGAACTGGGTGATATCTTGCTTCATGTAAGACCACCAGTACAGTTGGCGTAGATCATGGTACATCTTGTTGCTACCAGGGTGGATAGACAGCTTGGAATGATGGGCTTCTTTTAAAATCTTTCTTTTCAGCTCTTCATTGGATGGAACCACCAGCCTATCCTTGTATCTCACGACTCCTAGCTCATCAATGCTAAAATGAGGTCCACGTCCTTCAGCTAGCAACTTCTTGACGTGAGGAATCTCTTCGAGGTCTTCCTTTTGTTCCCGAATAATTTGCTCCAGCAGCTCTGAGGTCAAAGCAATCTGAGCTAGCACCTCTGTGTGGTGAAGTGACAAGGGTATATCCTCAACCTGATGTGACTTACGACTTAAGGCATCAGCTACCACATTGGCTTTTCCTGGATGATAGTGGACTTCCAAATTATAATCCTTGATCAACTCTAACCATCTCCTTTGCCTCATGTTTAACTCAGACTGAGTAAAAATATACTTAAGGCTCTTGTGGTCAGTGAAGATATGCACTTTGTTGTCCAACAAATAATACCTCCAAATCTTCAGAGAGTGAACTACAGCAGCTAGCTCTAAATCATGGGTAGGGTAGTTCACCTCGTGCTTCTTTAGTTGGCGCGAAGCATAAGCTATCACACGCCCCTCTTGCATAAGCACACACCCCAATCCCATCTTCGAGGCATCGCAGTAAACATCAAAGGGCCTCTCAATATCAGGTTGAGCCAATACAGGAGCAGTGGTCAGAAAAGTCTTCAGGGACTGAAAAGCTTCTTCACAAGCTGGACTCCAAACAAACTTAGCTTCTTTCTGGAGCAGCTTAGTCATGGGCTGGGCTATCTTGGAGAAATCAGGGATGAAACATCGATAGTATCCAGCTAGCCCAAGGAACTGACGGATCTGGTGTACAGACCTAGGAGACTTCCCATCTAATACATCTTGCACCTTGCTGGGATCTACAGAAACGCCTTCAGGTGTCAACACATGTCCCAAAAACTGCACTCGATCTAACCAAAACTCACACTTGCTGAACTTAGCATACAGCTGATGCTCCCTTAGCCGAGTCAGTATTATCCGGAGGTGACGGGCATGCTCTTCCTCATTCTTGGAATAGATTAAGATGTCATCAATGAAAACTACCACAAACTTATCCAGCTCCGGCATGAAAACTGAGTTCATCAGGTACATGAAGAAAGCCGGGGCATTGGTGAGACCGAAAGACATCACTAGGTACTCATACAACCCATACCTAATAGAGAAAGCTGTCCTTGGTATATCCTGTGGCCTGATCTTGATCTGATGGTAGCCCGATCGGAGATCTATCTTCGAGAACACCATGGCACCAGCTAACTGATCAAACAAAGTATCTATGCAGGGCAAGGGATACTTGTTCTTAACTGTTACCGCATTGAGAGGGTGGTAATCCACACACATCCGCAGAGCACCATCCTTCTTCTTCACGAAAATTGCAGGGCAACCCCAAGGTGAAGAACTTGGGCGGATGAAACCCTTGTCCATCAACTCCTCCAGTTGTTTCTTCATTTCTGCCAGTTCTCTCGGAGCCATGCGGTACGGACGCCTAGAGATAGGAGCAGTACCAGGCTCAAGCTCAATGGAGAATTCTACCTCACGGTCCGGTGGTAATCCAGGAAGATCTTCAGGGAAAACATCTGGGAACTCACATACTACTGGAATGGAGGTAAGATCAAGAACGGCTTCAGCATGGGCAGCAACAGGTAAGATCGGTTCTGAGGGTATGATGAGAGACATCCTATCCTCAGAAGACGGAAGCCATAACTCTACACTTCTTCTCTTCATATCCAATACTACCCCATACGCCCGCAACCAGTTCATTCCAAGAATAACATCAATGCCTTGCCCAGGCATTATCATGAACTGTAGACGGTAAGTGTGGGTGGCTAATACCAAACTTACTGTATCCGTGCGGGTATTGATGAACATCTGAGAACCCGCAGTACGGATCTTATAGGCATACGGTATAGCCACAAGTGATAAGTTGTGCCGCTCTACAAACCCCATGCTCATAAAGGAATGCGATGCACCAGAATCAAACAACACCAAAGCTGGATGGGATTCGATGGTAAACATACCAGCCATAACTGTTTCCTGATGCACAACCTGCTGAGCATCCATGAAGTGCACTTGACCAGATCTGCTGGGCACCTTCCTCTTGATGAAAGTCCTCTTAATCAGCCTAGAATTTGCAGATGGCTGAGACGGCTGAGCTGTCTGCTGCTGAGGACACTCCCTGGCATAGTGGCCCTCCTTGCCACACTTGAAACAAGCACCAGGCTTGTTCCCGAATCCCTGACGAGGTGGAACCAGCTGTCCCTGAGTCTGCTGGGGCTGCACCTGCTGCTGAGGTGCCTTGTACTGAGTAGCAGAAGTCTGTGATGTCTGCTGGGGTGACCGGTACGGAGGCCCGCCGGATGGTTGATAGGGCCCCCGCCTAACAATCTGCACCTTCTGAGTATGGGGATGGCTGGAGGATCTAGCTACCACCCGCTTCCGCTTCCAATCCGCCTGAGATGCCCGCTGGAAACCCTCAAGAGCAATGGCGGCGTTCATCAGAGCCCCAAAGGTCTGATAGTTCCCCAGGTACAGTTTCTCCTGAAGAGCAGGAGTGAGACCGCGAAAGAAGCGATCCCTCTTCTTGTCATCCGTGTCCACCTGACTACCAGCATACTGAGCCAAGTGGTTAAACTGGGTCACATACTCCATTACTGTCCTGCTCCCCTGACGTAGCTCCATGACCTCGGTCACCTTCTGGTGGATAACACCAGCAGGTATGAAGAACTCGCGAAAAGCGGTGGAAAACTCCTGCCATGTCGCCGGGTGATCCGGTAGCTCCGCGGCCTGGAAAGTCTCCCACCAGGCACCTGCGGACCCCAAAAGCAGCTGGGACGCAAAGTGCATCTTCTGCTCGTTGGCCACTCCGAGCAGCCGAAACTTCTGCTCCAGCGTGCGAAGCCAGTGCTCCGCCTCCAACGGATCGTCCGACGGTGTGAACGTGGGCGGGTGGGTCTTGAGGAAGTCCTAGTAAGAGGACTGTCCCTCAGGACGGCGAGCACCACCCCCATTCCCACCGTTGCCTCCGGGGCCTCCACGGGCGAGACCCGCGACGGCCTGTGCCATAATCTCCATGGCACGAGCTGTCTCCTGACGAGCAGCCAACAACTCCACCATGACCTCCGCGGCGGACAACGGCGGAGGCGGTGGCGGCGGTGGGAAAGGATGAGGAACCAAAGGTGGAACCTCCTGAGCTCCCTCGTCGTCACGCTCAAAGGCCCGAGCACTGTCACCATGGCCCTCGTTGGCCGCTCCCGAACTGGTGCTCCCACGTCCGGACCTCAGATTCATCTGTAAGAGAGACGAACCAACCATTAGGACACCTTCCTGATCAGGATCCAGAGATTAAAGAAATGGCAGCACATTTATTAAAGCATTCATTAAGTTAGTTCTACCAATTTACTACTTTCATTATACGTGAAGGGGGATTCCTAGTTCAAGTAAGATGCTATTATATGATGCATGCTTCGACCTATACGTTCACTCAAGCCGGAATATAGCGGTGTTCGTAACATTTTCGGCACATCGCACACTCACTTTCCGTATACTAAGCGATTTCTTACGCAACGTAAGTCAGTGTACCTGCAGAAAACTGGTTAGATAAAATCGGTGCCGCTATCCTAGATACCATATAGCTAGGGCTTATACTTATATAACTTAACTTAATCGCATCCTACTTTTCGCAAAACTTTTGTTGGTCAAACTTTTAGTTTTGTAAAAGAGTGAGGAACTCATGACCATTATTGGCTCTGGTACCAACTGTGGCAGAACCACCCGAAATAGCGTACTTACGAAGGCGCTCGTCTTCTATCAGACACTAAGCACCCCGAAAGTAACTACAGCGAGCGGTGTCCGTCGGGCACACCCTAAGGGAGAACCCGAAAGATCCACATTTATCCCAAGGATCCAATAATAAAAATGAGTTACAACACAAGTCCATCTCATACATTAGAGTTTCTTAAAAGTACATTATTACAATACCAAATACAGAGTGCGGAATGATAAACAGCGGGATATTAAAAGATAACATCTAGCGATAAGATAACGAGTAGTCCGTCTGAGCCCACCAGATGGATCCTCCACACAAGACACTCCTCAAGCGTCACCTGCAACAGGGGTAAATAAACCCTAAGTACACAATGTACTCGCAAGACTTATCCGATCAGTGGGAATACTTTCCCGACTCCAAGGAATATGCTAGGCTTTATGGTTGCTGGTTCTCTTTAGCCAAAAGCAGAACTAATAGTGGGTCCTTATTGATACATTATTATCATCAGCCGTATTAAGTTTTTATCTAGTCAATCTATATAAGCACCTGTGCTACTTTCAAGCAAGAGTTGAGCAATCGTTACTGTTCCTTCTCCTTTTCCACTTCCAGTTCTTACTACGGTGCTAAACCGCAGACAAGCCGTACCGGATAACCCGGCGATTCGCGAATCAATGTGCCCAGCTGGGTGCCCCAAAGACACACGCCCCGCTTGTACCCCAGGCACAAGCAGGACTAACCCACCACTCTCCTGTCTCGGGTGTCCAGGTCCCCGTCCAAACTTGGACTCCAAGCCCCCGCCTCTGAATCCCGGACTCAGTGCGGCGCAAGGACCTCCACCACCTCCTCTTCCCATCAGTCGGTCCGGAAAGAGCTGGATCCGCGACAAGAGAGTAGCAAGTCTTCTCTGCGCCCATACCCAAGTATGTGCTCGGGACAATAGTCTGTGACCTGCCTAGAGTCATATGCAACGGCCGGTCCTTAATCGACACAGACAGGGAAAAAGTGTAACCGGGCTATGCCCTGTTGGCCGCAGGACACAACCCCTCACACCCACCAGTACCAAATCCACATCCCTGTCCGGTCACCATTTTTCCTTTCCATTATTTCATCATGATATCATAGTGTAATCACCTATTTGCGAGTAACAGCAGGTTACTCACACTATCGACATCCTGAGCATAGCAGCTACTCGACCTGCACTAGTAGGACTCATGGTGGATATATCTATGCATGTAGTTTCCATAAAATGTCTGTAACATAAATGCATAACATATAAATATATTCAGTGATTATTTAAAAATAGGGGTTATGTACCGGGGCTTGCCTTGAGCAGGTGCCGGGTCAGCAAAGTCAGCACCAACAGGCTCCTGGGCTTCCTCCTGTGCGAAGATCTCCTCCTCGTACTCCTCGATCACCTCGTCGTACTCCGGCTCGACGACGGGCACGAAGTCTACCAGCTCGTGATCTACATGCATGAAATGATGATGCAATGCTTAGGAATATAACAACAGCAGCTCTTAAAATAAGAGTACATTGATTTAGCTACTAAGCTATGGATATCGACCACGGTACTAGGCTACCTATTGTCACCGATAACCATTTCGAAGTATCATTATTGTTATAGCAACTACAGCTATCCTTACCCCTAACGCTAGTTTACGCTATATACGATAAAGCAAAGGCAATAGCTACTCTATCTAACAACTCGTTCTAAGGCTATAAAATTTACAGCAAGTACACGATATCCTAGTGAACCTACTGAAAAATTTTCAAAGATAAAACTATTACCGATTTGCCACAATAATTCCTACAATTATCAATCTATATAATGCTAAGCTTGCTAATTAAAATTTATGAACCTATCATCATAATAGCTAACTGCAATCTAACTATACTAATAAGTAGATGGTATTTTTGTGAACCTAACAAACTTGGTTTCACTATTTTTGGACATCTACACCATTTACTACGATTTATCGAAGTTGGATTCATAACTAAAATAACTAAGCATTTCTATTCTCAGGAAATAAAGAAACTGAAACATGTTTCGCGGCCCACGACTCGACTCGGCCCAGCAGCGGCGCAGCAGCGGGCGCGGCCCAGCAGCGGGCGCGGCCCAGCGGCACAGCGGGCGAGCGAGCAAGCGCGCGGGCGCGGCAGCGGCAATGGCCCAGCAGCGCACGCGGCCCAGCGCAGGCGCAAGAGCAGCAAGCGGCCCAGCAGCGGCGGACGCGAGCGCGCGGCGCGCGAGCGCGGGCGAGCGATGCGGCCATCAAGCGTCAGCGGCTCAGCGCGGCAGCGAGCAGCGCAGCAGCAGCAGGCCGAGCGCGCGCGGCAGGCCGGCCCACAGCGGGGGCGCGGCACCAGCGCGAGCAGCGGCAGCGGCAGCAGCAGCGCGGCCCAGCCAGCGGCCCACAGTGGCGTATTTCAACGTATTACAGCTTTATTTTCCTACATGAAAAGCGGCCACAAACACGTGTGACGTAGGGGTGACGTCATGATGATGTCAGCAAGCTAATATGAACAGTAACGCACCGTCGGCTGCTGTAAGCTAGCTCTGTTCGGGCGATCTTCCGCCGGCCACGAAGAAGACGCAAAACGGCGGTGGAGCTTTGAAAGAAGTCGGCAGTGCGATGAGCAGCTGGAGGAGAAGCTAGCAGTGCGGTGAATTAAACTGGTATGCTCTGGTTCAGTGGATGGACGACGGCGCAGTTCACCTCGTTCTTATGGAGCAGGCGGAGCTGTGCTTCCAAAATTGAAGCACAGTACAATGGGCAAGGTGGTGTCAATCAAGCTGCTGGCTGTCTTGCGGAGCCAAGGATGCGACGAATTTCATTAACGCTCTACGGTCACATCGAATTGAAAACGAGAGGTACCGTTGGCCATGACTTCAGTGGAGACAGAGGCGTTGGCATATCCACGGTCATTAACGCAAGGTACGCGTGCACATGACGACGGGAAACATTGAGACGTGCCCAGGCGACTGTCCGCGCGGTCGACCCACGCGAGTGTAGAGCTGATAGGACTCGTGCGTAGTGCACAAGCGTGCGGTAGCAGGCAACCGAGGCAACAGAGGTGATCGCGGCCAGTCCAACATAGTTCGACATAGGTGACGTGTACGGTTTCGCGTCGAATTCAATTCCGAGCTACCTGTTTCATTGTCGACTACTGGGTACGTACTACAATTTTTATTAGAGTTCACATACACGATCTTCATCATTTTTATTTAATAAAAATCCGTTTAGAATACTAAACAATATAAAGCGACGTGAAACTTAACATTTATTTCCCGTTTCGGATGAATGTTTCAAATGCCGTATGTCGACTTATACTCCAAATCACACACATGTACAAACAAGCATGAGGCTAATGCAGTGTTTTAGCAAAAACAATACAATATAACACCGAGGGTGTTACAACGACCCATGTTTGCCCCCCTGTTTCCGCCAGTGAACAATCTAGATCCTTGATTTTAGATGTCTACTCTCTCTGTTTGTCCAGCTTGGTAACTAGAACTACGGTCTTTTTTTAGACAAAAGGAGTACTCCCTCTGTCCCAAAATATTTATCGTTTTCACTTCCCGAAAACAACTTTGACAAAATATATATTAAAAAATATTAATGTTTATGGTAAATAATTGGTATCATTGGAAAAATATTTAAATCTAGTTTTTTTAATAAATTTATTTGAAGATATAAATGTTGCACGTATTTTCTATAAAATTAAATCAAACTTGCAGCACGGAAATCAAAGCGATAGAAAATTTGGGACGGAGGGAGTAGTGGCCAAGATTAATTGCTTGCCTCGCATGCCCTGCTAGTGTGCAACAACTAAATAAAACATGTCCTACAAGTTTTAGAGCTATTGTTGGTTAAAAGTTCTGACCTTAGCCATATCCAAACCAACAAGAATTGTGGGTAAAAAGATTTATTTTTGGAAGAAAGGGCTAGCGTCAGACTATTGATTCAGAGCCGTACGGTACGTACATCCGGCCGTGATCCCACACGGAGTACTATAAAAGTGTGACGCAACCGACGAGGGCAACTGACCAGAGCTCGAGACCATTGACTTGGCGGAGTCAACTTAACAACGAAACCCAACTACCACCCTCTGACTCCGCAAGAACTTCGACGGGATCGATTCGATCGCCTCGTCGTTCTAGAGAAAGGCGAAGAAACATGCTTGGCATGGAAGCAAGGTTCCTAGATTTGCGTCGCCACCACATGTCCCTTTCTGCCCAAATCAAGCAAGCATGTGTGCCTTCTTATAGGAGTATTATCCTAGAACAAAAGAAACATGTACTATGCATATGATGAATTGATGCATTTGCGTCCACATCTCTGACCTTACATTCAGGGTTCCAGAGCGTTTATGTTATGTATGTACTCACCCTGTTCTATTATTATAATAGTTTTGTTAGCTTTATCAAGTTTTGACTATATATATATATATATATATATATATATGAAAATGTAGTGACATCTACAAGTTCAAGATAATGCAACTATAAATATATTTTATAGAGATTTTAATGAGACTAATTTGATGTTGTTGAGATTTTTATAAACTTAACCAAATTAAAGTTAAATAAATTTCACTTAGCACAAAACCAACGTGAGTTGCAATTTGAAATGAATGGAGTGGCATCGAATACTGTCTCCGTCCTAAAAATGATGCGACTTTAATTATATCATTAGTCAAACTATCTAAAGTCTCACCAAATCTTTAGAAAAGAGCAATATGTATTAATGTATTATGAGAAATGTGTTGCGTACCAAATCTAATAATATTTATTTGATATCTTAATAAACTTGATCACAACTCAAGACTAATTGACTCGGTACTATACTAAAGTTATAAAAAATGCTAGGGTCAGGACTTCCAATCGTCCAAACACTCCACCCACCCTTTGAACCACCGCTGCCGCGCCCACCCGTCCTCTGCGCCACCATCGCCCGTGCCGCCCAAGTCCGCGTTGCCGACGAGCACATCAGTGACCTTCACGCGCCATCCACCCATAATCTGCACCACCGACGCCCGTGTCGCCGCCACCCCGCCCTTTGTGTGCCGCCACCCAGCTCCGCATTGTCGGCAAGCTCCGTCCACCAGCGAGCACAATGGTGACCTCCAAGAGCCAACGAGTCCCCATTCGTCGAAGCAGCAAGGAGATGCTTGCGTTGAAAGAGCATGTTGCAAATATATGTTACAAGCGTTTCAGGTGTTTTAAAGGTATGTTGCAAGCATTTTATCTCGATGTTGCAAAAGTAAATTAGATGTTGCAGCACATGTTGTAATGGCTATACGCGTATGTTTCAAGTGTATATTCCAAATGTTTTATCTGTATCTGACACATGTTGCAAGTGTTTCATCTAGATGTTGCAAAAGTATATCTTGATTTTGCATATATATACTTACATGTTGCAAGCGTATGTTTCAGGTGTTTCATACGTATATTGCAAGTGTTTCATCTGGATGTTGCATATGTTTGCAATGACTTTTAAGTGTTTTCTAGGTGCTTAAACGATGTTTCAGCTGTTTCGGACGTATGTTGAGTGTTTCATTTGGTTGTTGCAAAAGTAGATTTAGTGTTGCACGTGTTGCAATGGGATCCACCTGTTGCAGCTGTTGGGTGACGTCCGGGCTACGCGAGCCCACTGCTGGGCCAGCGCCGAGTGGGCGCAGATGGGCGAGCGCAGGCGCGAAGGCCCACATGGTGGGGCACGCGAAAAACATTCGCTTGAATTTATCATCCCAACTTATCAGCCATGGTACAATATTTTTTACTCACAACAAAACAGCATTAGCTGGCTTATCAGCCTCAAAAACCATCAGCCGAACAGGTCCATTACTTTTTTAGCGAGTACATGATGTGTATATATCCCCGGGTTAGCAAATAGGCCATGTTCGTTTGTCTTATAATCCATACTTTTCAACTTGTTTTTTCAGACGGAATAATATTTTTCTCTCAAGATAAATCAGTCAAAAATAATGTTTCGGCTTATTTTTTTTTAGCGAAGCCAACGGGCTATATTGTCCCTGTGACCTTTGTGTTTTCTTTCTTCCGTCTCCACGTACGTGCTCTCTCTGTTCTGCTGCAGCATGGATGCACGCACAATAGTACAGTAGCTTTCAGTACGCGTTATGTTACCATCCAACGGCAGCAGAGGCAGAGCACCGAGATGGGTGCGGGCAGCTAGCTTCAGCAAGAAGCGTGGCAAGGCTAGATTTTGGATGCGTCGTCGTCTCCGTCTCCTGTACTAGGCTGTACTGCCTGGTGCCTGCCGTAGCACGTCCGCTTGCGAGACAGACACGGCACGGTGCGGTATTGCAGCCGTGTTGCGCCCATTGCTGCCGCTGCCTCGCCACAGCACAGTACGATTTCGCACGGTGTGACTTTGCGTAGCTAGCTACTGATGCTCGTAGCTCATCACTGACATTGGCATTGGTTTACCCGGACACTGTAACAGTGTAGCTATCTAGCCTTGCTTGTGCACAATCACTATTCGGCACGAGTGCGCGGTAGCGGCGCACATGACGTCCCACGCACCGGAATCGAAGAAGAAAGGGGCAGGGGTGGGGGCAACGGGTGGGCGGTGAGCGGAGCGGCCGGCGGTGAGGTCTCCGCCGGCCGGGGCGGTGGACGAGGCGGCGGCAGTGGCAGAGGTGGCGGTTAGGGTTAGGCTTAGGGTTGGGCAACTGGTGAAGCTTTGAGAATCTCTCCGGCTATGGATTTTGGCCGGCTGGCTTGGCGGCGGCCACGACACGGCGGTGGTGGCGGGTTGGCCGGCGGTGAGAGAGGCTCGGCGGCGCCGCCGAGCCGGGTAGGGCAGGACAATCGGATGGGCATGTCGACGAAATATGGCCGGCAGTCTACCGAGGGGTATGCCTATGATAGTAGATGAATCGGTGAAGGTGCACGAGATACGAACTAGATGGTAATACAAGCACCGAGACATAAGACTTAGACATGTTCGGTCGTCGATATAATGTAATACCTAAGTCCTGTGTTTTGATGCAACACCCTGGCCATTTTTTAGGGTGTACTCAAAGCGTGTCGAGGAAGGAATCTAACCCACCCCGGCCATTACACGCAAGCGAAGTAAGCTCATCAGTCAGAGGCCGAGTGCGTCACTTTTTATTTTAGGCCATGTTTAGTTCCCACCAAATCCAAACTTTGGCACTATGAAAGAAGATTCCCCTTCACATCAAACTTGCGGTATATGCATAGAGTACTAAATGTTGACGAAATCAAAAACTAATTGCACAGTTTGGTTGTACTTTGCGAGACGAACATTTTGAGCCTAATTAGTCAACAATTGAATAATTATTACCAAATAAAAACAAAACGCTACAGTGCGCTACAGTGCCCAGCAGTGAATCGGGCTGCGCTGATTCAGGCCAACTAAACGCGGCCTTATAGACAAATTGAAAGTGTGAACCCTCATCGCGAGCGCCATTGCGCCAACAACGAACATAGTAGAACTACGTACTACACAGCATCCAGGAGCTAGGCTTTCATTTCTTCATAGCCACTTGACTCAGTGTACGCAATGGACAAAACCTAATACCTAGACCAGTAGACTATCCCATAGTACTTCCTCTATCTATAAAAGAAGAGTGAAATACACTAACGGGCCTTTAATTTATCGGTCTGTGCCAATCCGGTCTATGAACATGCAAACGCGAAAAATAGACCCCTGAACTTGTCAAGTTGTTCAACGCAGGTCCATTTCCCATCCGGCGCGGCCTCCAGGCAGCGTGGCGGACGAAGCACGTGAGCCGCACGTTTCAACGGGCCTGCCACGCTCGCTTACCGGTCCCGCAACACCCGCTCGCCCGCGCCGGTCTGCCGCGCCGCTTGCCTGCTGGCACCGCGTGCGCTCGGCCGCGGCACCGCTCTCGCCCGCTGGCTCCGTGTGCTCGCTGCCGCATGCGCTTGCCGGAGCCGCCGCGCCGCCCGCCGATGCTGCCATGCTCGCCCGCCGGCACCGTGTGCGCTCCTCCGCGGCACGGTGCTCGCCCGCTGGGCGCTAGCTCCGCGCGCTCGCGTGCTTGCTGCCGTGTGCTTTGCCGGAGCCGCCGCGCTGGGCCGCAGGTGCCGCCACGCTCGCCCGCCGATGCCGCCACGCTCGCGCCCAGCGACAGAGGACGCCGGAGAAGGTGCTCGCCGGCGGCGAGGGAGAGGTGCTGGGGCATCTCCGTGCCCTGACGCACCCGTGGAAGGAAGAATCAAGGCCGTAGACGGTCCGTGGCTGCCAGGCCACGTGCGACCGCGGTGTTGCCGGCCTGAAGACGAGCGGCTCGACGGCGAGCAGCTCAGGCGACGGAGGAAGTCCTAGAAAGGGATCGACGCATACTGCAGGTGACGGAGAGGGCGCTGACATTCTTTTCTTGGGCCGCGAAGGGGTGGAGCGGTAGGACGCAGTGGTGGCAGAGCTTCTGCTTGCGGTCATGGCGGATGGCTACAGCGGCAACTGGCGTTCCGGCGCGACCTAATGATGAAAAGGACAGACGGAGAGCCGATTAGCATAGAGGCATCAAAGAGGAGCTAAAACAACCAACGGCGAGGCGAGAGGAGTTCTGGAGGAGGCTGGCCACGGTGGAGCTGTCCACGGCGGCTATGGCGAACCGACGCTGCGGGAACAGCACGCGCGGGCCAATTCCGACAGCGAGGGCAGCGCGAGCGGGTCATATGGGTGCGCAAGGAGCAGGCGATTCGACTAGCAAGAGGAATTAGACAATGATGATTTGGTGGCGACGAATTGGCCGACGAACTGAGGAGCTCGGCGGTGAGCAGAGGAAGGAGAAAGAGGGAGACGGCCGGTGGCTTCGCGCTTTAACGGCAGGGACACGGCTTCCAGGCACTCCAGCTCCTGCTTGCGAACGCCACCGAAGCAGCTGCGCGTCAGCACGCGCGAGGGCGACAAAAACGGCCGGCGGCCGTCGGCGGTGAGCTCTGCGGGCGAGCGCAGTGGCTCCGGCAAGCGCACGCGAGCGCGCGGAGCCAGCGCCCAGCCGACGAGCGCCGTGCCGCGGAGGAGCGCACGCGGCACCGGCGGGCGAGCGTGGCGGCACCTGCGGGCCAGCGCGGCGGCTCCAGCAAGCGCACGCGGCAGCAAGCACGCGAGCGCGCGGAGCCAGTGCCCAGCGGACGAACGCCGTGCCGTGGAGGAGCACAGTGCCGGCGAGCGAGCGTGGCAGCACTGGCGGGCGGCGCGGCAGCTCCGACAAGCGCATGCGGCAGCGAGCACACGGAGCCGGCGGGCGAGAGCGGTGCCGCGGCCGAGCGCACGTGGTGCCGGCAGGCGAGCGGCGCGGCACGACCGGCGCGGGCGAGCGGGTGTTGCGCGACCGGCAAGCGAGCGTGGCAGGCCCGTTGAAACGTGCGGCTCACGTGCTTCGTCCGCCACGCTGGCACTGCCACGTCGCCCGGAGGCCGCGCCGGATGGGAAATGGACCTGCGGTGAATAACTTAACAAGTTCAGAGGTCTATTTTCCGCGTTTGCAAGTTCGTGGACCGGATTGGCACAGGCCGACGAGTTAAAGGGCCGCCAGTGTATTTCACTCATAAAAGAATACAGCTATAAAATTTGTACGAATCAAACTAGCTTAACTTAATTTATACATTTATCCTAAAATGTTGCTAGTAGTTTTTACATAACTATAGTCAGACTTTAAATCGTTTGACTTTTTAAAAAAACGGAAATTACATATTTTTGGTGGACGGGGTGGGTATAAATGTATAATGCTAGTGGTACATGAACAGTACAGTTCGCTGGACATCACACGTTGTAATTCGCTAAAAGAAGAATTACTAACGTCTACTATTCAGAACTGATCTCGCTTCCTCTGCGGTTAGTTAGTTAGTTTTTCCTGCAGCTGAGTCGCTAGCAATGCAAATAGTAACAAGTCTGTTTTTTTGTGTGTGAAACAGTAACAAGTCTGATTGTGATCGGGCTCACTCCTGTGACTCAAACTGCTGGCAGAAAAGCCTTAACCCATCCAGGTAGCTAAGCTAACCAAACCAAAGGTAGCCAAACTTGCGCTTTGCTTGCGCAGCGGAGAGAGGAATATAACTCTAGGATAGCAGTAGCCTAGAAAAGGCCAAAAAGGGAGGGGAGTGGGAATGGCGTGAGCCGTAAGCGAAGCCGAAAGCTTCGCCATCTCCACAGAAAAATCCACTCCAGTGTCCAGGGACCAGGGCAGGGCCGTCTCCGTCTGCATGCATGCGCCCCGGCTCGATCGGCTGTCAAGCAGGGTCGCGCCTGCAGCCCGATCGCGATCAGTTTGCTCCAGCCGGGTCGGGCTGGATGGTACCGCGCGTGCCGCGCCCATGCGCCGCCGCCCCGCCGCGCGGAGACGTGCCACTTGGGGAGCAATGCCATGCAGATGCAGCTCGAGCTCGACCGCTCTCCACCGGCCCGGCGGCCCCCCGTCGCTTTGCGTGCGCGCTGTTCCGCGCGGAAGAGGGCGTGCGCGCCTCGGCTCCACAGACCACGGCACCGGCACGCCCACCGACCGATCGTCGTGCCCCGCCGATATACGGAAACAAGGCCCCATGACAAACCGAAGCTGCCAAACCATGCACGCAAGCTGCGTGCGATGTAGGGATGAAAACGGTGAAAAACCTCTCAACCATTTTCTACTTCTACATCTAAATATGAAAACGAAAACGAAAGCGGTAAAGCCGGACACGAAAACGAACATGAACTTACGGAATATCAAAAATTTCGAAAACGAACTAATTCGAGCGGAATTATGTCGAACACGGTTGGTATACGAAAAATCAATATGGAATATTGACCCGTAGGACCAAGTGTATAACAATTAACAAGTATATAATAATTAACAGGTTCTACAACTTTCATAAAAAATATCTCCATTCGACACGACGTAATAAAGATATGATTTTTTAAGGCAACAAGTGCTTGTAGCGATTAATATATCGCTGACTTTGTTTAATTTTTTGAACATCTTCAAGACATCAAATGAAAAAACTAAGAACTACTTCCTCCATCCCAAATTATAAGTCGTTTGACTTTTTTTACCTCAAGTTTGACCACTCGTCTTCTTCAAAAAATTTGTGCAAATATAGTCATATTTAAGTCATTCTTGAAGAACTTGTATTAACAAAATATGCCACGACAAAAGAAGTGATATTTTGCACAAATTTTTGAATAAGACGAGTGGTCAAACTTGATATCAAAAAAGTCAAACGACTTACAATTTGGGATGGAGGAAGTAGAAAGTTGTAGATCTCATCGAGAGCTACAATTTTCATAAAAAATCATCTTCATCCAAGATTGTATGAAAAAGATATAATTTTTCTAAGGTTAGACTTGTAGTGGGCCAAATTTGGTTTAAACCGAATTTCGAAACCGAATTTCAAATTCGAGATATTCCGAATTAAAAGTAGAAAAACGATCGGAAAAATGTCTAAACCGTTTTCGTTCCGATTTCGAATTTGGTATTCCAAATTTTGAACCGAATTCGAATTTATCCAAAAATACGAATTCGATCAGATTAAATATAGAAAACAATGTGGTTCGGAACGAAATATTTTCGTACCGTTTTCATCCTTAGTGCGATGCCCATGCGCATGCACCGCACCGCGCTTTATTTACACGCGTGTCCGAGTGGCGTCACGTACTGTACACACACGTACTCATCACACACACATCAGCACCAACAGGCAGCACGGCGCACGTACCACCAGACCAGAATGGCAAGGTAGGCCTACCGCTGTCCCAGCTCTTCCCTGCTGCTTTTCCCTGTTTCTTTGACTTTGCCGACCAACCAACGACCCAGATGAGCTCGCTACGCTACTGCTGCCCACCTAAAATTCTGCATCGATCGCTCATAAAATTCTGCATATGCATGGTGCATGCAGAGGTTCCATGTCACAGTGCCCAAACAGGCCTGTGCGAGTACTGCATCTGCTTCTACAGCGATGGAGTCGTACCGGACCTGCCGTGCCGTTCCGTCCACATCAACGTCAGCAATTAGTATTCGTTCAAAGAATAACATGATTTTAAGTATAGCATCTTGAGTTTGACTATTTTTTTAAAAAAATGTATCAATATTTATGATGTAAATAAGTGGTGATAGATTTAATGTTACATATATTTTTTATAAATACTGTAAATTTATGCTATAAGTTTTAATATTATGGTCTATAAATTGGTCAAACTAGTAAAACAAGAATCGTTGGCTTTTATTTCACTAGTTATAGCAGGCTTTTACTCCTAACTAGTAATTACTCAATTTCTATGTATAATACCATTATATTCACACTAAAAGCTAGTAGTTATTTAGGATTAAACTTCTATACCATCACAAAATAAGCATATAATAAAATAATCATTAGTACCTCTCTAAAAATAACTATATTGGCAAAAGGTTTGTCGTAACGTAACGAAATAAAATACATCTTACATCAGTAGAAAGAGAGTTATTTGGCTAGCAATCTAATCACTAACTGCCATTTTTTTCTTTACTTTACTGTCTTTTGCAGTACTAAACCACAGTCTAAGGGATGTTTAAGGATATGTTTGGTTTCCTACAACTAATAGTTAGCTGCTAACTATTATCCGAAAATCTTTTTAGATCCTCCATTAATAAGCTCAACTAATGTTTAATCTATCATCCAGCTAGCACTGGCTATTAGTTGAGGATATGTTTACATCCTCAGCTAATAAACCTAACTAATGTCTTACCTATCATCCAGCAAGCAATTAGCTATTACCTGAGGATCTATTGAAATCCTTAGCAAATAAACTCAACTAATGAATTACCTATCATCTAGCTAGCAACTGATCTTTTTGTCTAGCTAACACAACTAATAGTTATCTGGTGGATTAAAAGGGCCTTAAATAACTATTATCTATCATAATTGAGAGTTTTCGCGTACACTACCTCCATCTAGAAAAAAGCAAATAAAACTACTCATCCCTCCGTCCCAGAAAGAAGGTCGTTATGGGATGCGTGCAGGTCAAACTTTCTTAATTTTGACTAGATTTGTAGAAAATGTGTGCAACATTTATTCTCCAAATAATTTTATTATGAAAGTATATGCAACAATCTATCTAATGTTACTAATTATGTATTATAAATATTAATATTATTTTATATATAATTGGTAAAAGTTCAAAGAATTGACTTCTCGGTAAGCGAGAATAACTTCTATTTTGATACAGAGGGAGTTCTGTCGAATGAAATTATTGTAACTCTTTTTAATAGAAATTATAGAAAACCCAATATTTATATAATACTATATATATAGGTATCAGTAGATTCATCGTGAATATATTTTTATAGCATATCTGTTTTAGATTCATCATGAATATATTTTTATAGCATATCTGTTTTGTTTATTATAAACTTTAATAATCTATTGTATAATTTTTTTAAAATTTTAAGTATTTTGACTAGATAGAATTATATCTTTTTTCATTTACTAACATAATCTTGTAGAACACTCCGGATTAATCGAGATGATGAAAAACTGCGTTGTAGTACTGGCACGCCTGTCGCCGTCGCCTTGACTCCACCTCTGTCACTCTCCCAAGTCCAAAACTCCAAACAACCGCCCAACACTGCGGCCTGCGGCAGCCAGGAGCATTTATTCAGCCGGTCGTTTCAGCCGGCAATTATGAGCCACTCAACTTATTTAGTTCGCGAAAAGTTTTCCTAAAAAATACTACAGTACTTATCACATCGAATCTTGCGATACGTGCATGGAGTATTAAATATAGACGAAAAAAACTAATTGCACAGTTTGGTTGGAAATTGCGAAACGAACGTTTTGCGCCTAATTAGTCCATGATTAAACACTAATTGCTAAATAAAAACGAAAGTGCTACAGTAGCCAAATTTCCAACTTTCCACCAACTAAACACGGGCAAATCTTATAACAAACCTATACTGGCTGGGCTTATCAGCCCATAAACTAACCAGCGAACAGGCCGATTATTTCCAGACAGGAGTAAATATAAAAACTAAGTCTAAAGGTTTTAGATTAAGCAGAACTAAAACCGAATACATGAGATATGACTTTGGTGGAGTTGTACACGAGTAGGGAGACGTGAGTTTAGAAGATCAAGTAGTGCCTAAGAAGGATACCTTTCGGTATCTAGGATCAATGCTACAAAAGGATGGAGATATTGATGCGGACGTTAGCCATAGAATCAAAACAGGGTAGATTAAGTGACGACCAACTTCTGGCATTCTCTATGACAAGAGGGTACCACAAAAGCTAAAATGCAAGTTCTATAGAACGGCGATTAGACTGGCTATGTTGTATGGAGCAAAATGTTGGCCTATAAATATTCGACATGTTCAACAACTGAGTGTTGCAAAAATACGCATGTTGCGATGGATTTGCGGTCATACAAGAATGGATCGAGTTCGGAACGATGATATACGTGATCGCCTAGAGGTAGCACTAATTGAAGAAAAGCTTGTCTAATATCGATTGAGGTGGTTTGGCTTGTCTGAAGAAGACCTCTAGAAACACCAGTGTATTGTAGAGTCTAGCCAAATTAATAATATAAGGAGATGTAGAGAAAGACGAAATGGACATGGAAAACAATAAAAAGATATTTGAAAGCTTAAGATATACTTAGAGATATATGTTTGAATAGGAGTATTTAAAAAACAGCTATTAAATTATCTAAACCGTAACTTAAGACTCTCGGTGCATTTTAACTCTAGTCTACGCTGCTTGGACCGAAAGACTAAGCTGTTATTGTCGTCGTACACTCCGTTTGATCTGCCCACCCATTTCCTCCACGGGTTTACGCCTGCCGCTTATTGCAGCCGAATCAAACGCACAACTAGCACTGGTGCGCCTACCATGTCCGACTGTCCGTCCGATGTCTCGATGAGAGAGAGGGCACGAGAAAGTAGGGGAGAGAGAGAGGTGTGTGTGGAGAGGAACAGAAATACTAGGGTCTCTCTGAATAAAGAAAACGCAAGTAAACAGAGGGAAAGATAAACAAATCCGATCCGCACTGCTGAGCGCATCGGAGTCAAAACCAACCGTCCCTGTCTTTCTTCTGACTTTCCCCACCACTTCTTCCCTGTGATGTCGTCGTCCTCTTTCGGCGCCTCTCAATCCAGCGCAGAGCAGGTGATGACGAGGTCGCGGAGATCCTCCTCCATGCAGCGCTGCTTGCGCTTCTTTCTCCTCCTCTGAGCCTGCAGCCTGTCCGTCTGGATTTCGCTCGCTTAAAGGCGGAGCCTTTCCTCTTCTTGGGAGCTTCTGCGACGACTGCTGCTCTGCTCTCGTCGTCATCTATCGCCGCACCTGTTCTTGGTGCTCGGTCGATGCATGCAGCGGCAGCGTAGCAAGGTGGTGTGAGTGAGCTCCGCGAGAATTGCCTGCTTCCCTTGCGGCGCTCGCCGTGGTTCATGCCCTGCAGGAAAAGAGCCTCCTTCTCGGATCCCGCCGCCGCCGCCTCTCGCCGGAGATGGGAGGCTCCCGCTGGCTGCTCCACTTCCTGCTCGTCTCCGTCCTGCTCCACGTCGTCCATTCCGGCCGGTCCCTGGAGTCCCAGTCGTGCGACCCCGCCGACCTGAAGGCGCTCCTCGCCTTCTCCGACGCCTTGGACAGCAAGCCCGCCGGGTGGGGCCCCGGCGACGCCGCCTGCTGTTCCTGGACCGGCGTCTCCTGCGATCTCGGGCGGGTGGTCGCGCTGGATCTCTCCAACAAGAGCCTCCATGGCGGCATCTCCTCCGCGGTCGCCTCCCTCGACGGCCTCGCCACGCTCAACCTCTCCCGGAACGCGCTCCGTGGCGCCGCGCCGGAGGAGCTGGCCGGGCTGCCGAAGCTGCGGGTGCTCGACCTCAGCGCGAACGCGCTCTCCGGCCCGTTCCCGGCCGCTGCTACCGCTGCCGGCGGCGGCGGCTTCCCGGCGATCGAGCAGGTCAACATCTCCTTCAACAGCTTCGACGGGCCGCACCCCGCGTTCCCCGCCGCGGCGAACCTGACGGCGCTTGATATCTCCGACAACAACTTCTCCGGCGTCATCAACTCGTCCGCGCTCTGTCTTGCGCCGCTCGAGGTCCTCCACTTCTCGGGGAATGCCTTCTCCGGCGAGATACCCAGCGGGTTGAGCCAGTGCAGGGCGCTCACGGAGCTCTCTCTCGACGGCAACTGTTTCACGGGGAACATTCCCGGCGACCTGTACACGCTGCCCAACCTGAGGAGGCTGAGCTTACAGGAAAATCAGCTCACCGGCAACCTCGGCAATGACCTTGGTAACCTCTCTCAGATCGTGCAGCTTGACTTGTCCTATAACAAGTTCACAGGCTCCATCCCTGATGTCTTTGGAAAGATGAGGTGGCTAGATTCCGTAAACTTGGCCACCAATAAGTTGGATGGTGAATTGCCTGCTTCCCTGTCCAGTTGTCCACTGCTGAGGGTAATCAGCCTGAGGAACAACTCGCTGTCTGGTGAGATTGATATCGACTTCAACTTGCTGCCGAAGCTGAATACTTTTGATATTGGAACCAACAATCTGAGTGGTGTTATACCTCCTGGCATCGCCGTGTGCACCGAGCTGAGGACGCTGAATCTTGCAAGGAACAAGCTCGTGGGGGAGATACCAGAGAGCTTCGTGGAGTTGAGATCCCTGTCGTACCTCTCACTGACAGGGAATAGCTTCACGAACCTCGCATCGGCATTGCAGGTCTTGCAACACCTGCCCAACCTCACAAGCTTGGTGCTCACCAGGAATTTCCGTGGTGGCGAGACAATGCCAGTGGATGGCATCAGTGGGTTCAAGAGCATGCAGGTGCTCGTCCTGGCAAACTGTTTACTGACAGGTGTAATTCCGCCTTGGCTGCAGAGCTTGGGAAGCCTCAATGTGCTGGACATTTCATGGAACAAGTTAAATGGGAATATCCCACCGTGGCTAGGGAAGCTTGACAACCTCTTCTATATTGACCTGTCAAACAATTCTTTCAGTGGTGAGCTTCCTATGAGCTTCACACAGATGAGGAGTTTGATTTCAACTAATGGCTCGAGTGAGCGGTCACCAACAGAGGACCTCCCGTTATTCATCAAGAGGAATTCAACTGGCAAAGGTTTGCAGTACAACCAAGTCAGCAGCTTCCCACCGTCACTTATGCTCTCAAACAATCTGCTTGTTGGGCCGATCTTGTCAAGTTTTGGTTATCTTGTGAAGCTTCATGTCCTGGACCTGAGCTGGAACAACTTCTCAGGGCCAATCCCTGACGAGCTGTCAAACATGTCGAGCTTGGAAGTGCTGAATTTGGCCCACAACAATCTCAATGGGACAATACCTTCGTCTCTAACAAAGCTGAATTTTCTCTCCAAGTTTGATGTGTCGTGCAACAATTTGACCGGAGATATCCCTACCGGTGGGCAATTCTCCACATTCTCACCTGAGGATTTTGATGGTAACCCTACACTCTGCCTTCGGAATTCTTCATGCGCCGCGAAGGATTCATCTGTGGGAGCTGCACACAGTAAGAAAAGCAAAGCCGCCCTTGTTGCCCTTGGACTGGGAACTGCAGTTGGGGTCCTCCTCTTCTTGTTCTGTGCTTATGTGATCGTTTCAAGGATTGTTCATTCAAGAATGCAGGAGCGCAATCCAAAGGCTGTAGCAAATGCTGAAGACTCCGAGTCTAACTCTTGCCTGGTGCTGCTTTTCCAAAACAACAAAGAATTCAGCATTGAGGACATCTTGAAGTCCACCAACAACTTTGATCAAGCTTATATAGTTGGATGTGGTGGTTTTGGCCTTGTTTACAAGTCAACGCTGCCAGATGGGAGGAGAGTTGCAATCAAAAGGCTTTCAGGTGACTACTCTCAGATCGAACGGGAATTCCAAGCCGAGGTGGAGACACTTTCACGGGCTCAGCATGAAAACCTTGTCATGCTGCAAGGTTATTGCAAGGTTGGCAATGACAGGCTGTTGATCTACTCATATATGGAGAATGGTAGCTTGGATTACTGGCTTCACGAGAGGGCTGATAGTGGGATGCTGTTGGATTGGCAGAAGAGGCTACGGATTGCACAGGGTTCTGCAAGGGGGCTGGCATACCTGCATATGTCTTGTGATCCCCATATACTGCATCGAGATATCAAATCAAGCAATATCCTTCTAGATGAGAACTTTGAGGCCCATCTGGCCGATTTTGGCTTAGCAAGACTCATCTGCGGATATGAGACACATGTCACAACAGATGTGGTGGGAACCTTGGGGTACATTCCTCCTGAATATGGGCAATCACCAGTGGCGACTTACAAGGGTGACATATACAGCTTTGGCATTGTTCTGCTCGAGCTACTCACTGGTCGGAGACCTGTGGACATGTGCAGGCCGAAAGGGACCAGGGATGTGGTGTCATGGGTGCTTCAGATGAAGGAGGAGGGCAGGGAAACCGAAGTTTTCCATCCAAGCATACATCACAAGGACAATGAAAGCCAGTTGATGAGAATCCTTGACATAGCGTGCCTTTGTGTGACTGCTGCTCCGAAATCAAGACCAACATCGCAGCAGCTAGTCGCATGGCTCGACAACATCACAGAGGGCGGAGGTCTACTGCAATCCTAGTTCCCAGTGGCTTTAGTTTGCTTGCTTGAGCAGGATCAGCCTGATAGCTTCTTAAGAATGATTAGTTGTGTACATAATACTTTACATAGAGTGATATGCCGACAGTAATCTTGTCTTGGTCTCTTCTCAAGTAATGATATGAACATGTTCTTTTACTTCATAAGGTGGTTGCAAGATCACCAGTGTAAAAATGCTTTGTAGGCTTACCCTAATAATCTAGCGTTGATATGAGCAGCTTTCCTACAGGTTTGTGGCATGCCTTGTAACTTCAGTTATTCGTATGGGACAGATTTTGCAGTTGCAGCAATTTTCTTGTATGGTCCATTAACCCTGCATCTCTTCGTGTTCATGCACGTCTTCTTTGAATCTTTATTGTTTGCTAAGCATGTTCCATTAGCACTGCAAATAGTACAACAAAGTCCCAAACAAGTTGGGCACTGCAAATAGTAGCTCTAGAATATTGTTCAATGAGAATGATGAGTTTTAACAGCGAACACTGGCCCAAAAAGTCTACAGAATTGTATCACCTATTGACTTCTTGCGTTTTATTGTTGGGCTTAGGGTGCTGGTGTGTGTTTTGTTTTGTTTTTAGGGAAAGGGCGCTGGTGTGGTTGATGCAGGGAACCAGTGGTGCAAATATGTTTTTTTTCTTTTTCGCTCTGCACTCTACAGGGTTGCATTTGTTTTTCTTTTTCACTCTGCACTCTACAGGGTTGTACTTTGCTTGTAGTTTGATGGTCTGATCCTGAGCCTCACCGAGCTGCCTGACGTTCTCTAGCAGAATAACATTCATAAATACACATGTGGAGGCTTGAAGGCACCAGCCAACATGCTCATTATCCTCTTTTTAGAAAGAAAAATAGTTTGATGGTCTGATCCTGATCCTCACCGAGTTGCCTTACGTTCTCTAGCAGAGTAACATTCATAAATACACATGTGAAGGCTTGAAGGCACCAGCCAACATGCTCATTATCCCCTTTTTTAAAAAGAAAAATAAAGGTTGCTTGATCATGATGGCATTGACTGGTAGTATAGTATCATCATCATTCCTCGAATCCATAGGCCCAAAAGCCAGGCCAGGTTTTCTCTCCTTTTTTTCTTTTGGCCTGGTGCAAACGGTTGACGGCTGTTGCAAACGGTAGAGTCTTACCACCTATGACCGAAAAGTACGGGGTTCGAGTCGCGGTCTCATCGCATTGCACTGAAAAGTACGGGGTTCGAGTCGCGGTCTCATCGCATTGCACTGACGAGAGTAAGGCTTGCCACTGACACCCTTCCTCAGACCCTGCTCAGAGCGAGAGTTCTCTGTACTAGGTACGCCCTTTTTTCTTTAACTTGTGACTTAGGAGTTGAAACATGTTTACCTAGAAAAGCACGTGATTTGGAATAGCAAATAATATTTGAACAGCCAATGACAATAATGAACCAATTGTTTGAAAGGATCTGCAGGTAAGTCGTGGATCCACATAAATAAAATTGAAACATGGGCCTAGTGCAGTGGTGATAGCTGTCTCACTGAGTCACCGGATCGTGGGTTCAAAGCAACCTCTCCGCAAATTTTGCGGGGGAAAAGCTTGTCTCGGTTTATTCCTTCCCCAGACCCCACTCATGCGGGAGCCTCCGGCACTGGGTCTGCCACCTCCCCCGCTCGCTAGGAGAACATCTTTGGATAATTCAGATTACAAAATTCAATGAACTTCAAAGGAATAATTAGTTTACAAGAATCACATTAATACAGCCCTTGTTTGTAATTCCTAATGTTCATTGGTTTCTTCAGGTGCAGCTCTATGTCACAAAGGCAAAGCATATCCTATATCACCAAATATAAGAGCAAGTCAGGCCAGGAATACAAGATGTAATATCATATGCTGCCATTATATCAAACGGACTAATTGTGCACACCTAAAGAAAAACTGAGGCATTTTTATTAAGTAAGAAGTACTAGAGTAACTCTGAAAGGCACATCGAATAAATTCATTATTCATCACTGCATACATAAAGATCCCTGTAGATCAATTTTTATTAATATTGCAAGAAACAAAAGGTTATACAAAATCTAAACCACTATGGGAGTTCATAAGTTTCCAAATAGACATGCGCCATTTAACACTGACAGCCAATAAGTAAAAGAATGAACACACTTACACTGATAATTTGATAGTGGACCAGTTAGTTCACAACCATACACATCCACAGTATCCGAAGTTCGAAAATAGGTTAATAATTTTAAGCCAAAAAGGCTCCCTAATATCATGACTATTAGAAAAAGCTAATGGCTTACTGCTAAAACTGTGGGCAATTGGACATAGATGTAAAACTAGCTCTGTATATGAACAATCGAGCACAATTGAAACTAATTGTTACTAAACCCAAAATAGATAGGAAACATGAACTTTGGGAATTTCATCAGGACAGCATGCTATTCATATGTATTCATCAGTCATTTGCTTTGGGGATTTAACTCATAGGTGCAAAGCACAGCTGGAAGGCACACTCGTTTCTAAACTAGGAAGTTCAACTCACATGACTCCTGTATCTCGGTTTATAAGGGTACATAAGTAGAACAAACCAACGAGTACTGTGTAATGAGCTCAGTTGAAGAATTGATTGGTACACTGAGGAATTGATTCGAGAATGGTGGCAAAACGTTATTATGCTTAAATTAGCGATCTGACAGGACTTGGACCTTTTATTTTCCTTGTTCCGAAAATACACAATCACACGAAAATGTTGCAAAGCATGCAGCACCAGACAACAGATCAAAATATTTGACAGCAAGCCGTTATCTCCTCAAATGACAACAGCCAGAACAAACGGTTACCTTGTGAGAGCGAGCACCAGCAGGAGGAGTCAACGGCGATGCAGGACCTAAGCCGCGCGGCCGCCACCGCGCTGTGCAGCGGCATGAGCGTCTCCAGCCCCGCCGACGCCGCGGCCGCTGACCTGCACCCAAACCAAACCGCCGACGTGAGCGGATGCGCCGAATCCCAGACGGACCAATCGCCAGGGAATCGGTTGGCTACCTGCGGAGGATTCCGGCGGACCGGGCAGCGGAAGGCGAGGCAAGAGAAGGCAGTGGCGCGCTGAGGACGCGGCTGGTAAGGGGCGCGGAGCGGGCCGCCGATCTCACGGCAACGGCGGCGGCGGCGGCGGCGGTGGTGCGGGACAAAGATGCCATTTCCTCTCCCCCCTGCCTTCTCGCGTCTGTGTCGAAGCAAAACCTCATCGAGTTGGAGAGGCTAAACCCTAGACGCTACTTGGTTTGGGCCGACCGGCCTTAATCAGGAAGACTTTCTATGGGCCGGAGGAGAGAGAAATTTGGGTAGCCCATGGATGGATTAGCGAGAGGTGACAACAGATTTGTTCTCTTTAGGGTGGCCCATTGATATTTCGGCGTCGTCGCTGGCCCCAAGAATGGATTTTTTATAACTAAACAAAAAGAATAAAAACCACCTTTCAAACTACCCAAACCCAAAAAAATATAGAAAATACTAGCGCCCGGACGTCCCGATATAAATATTTGATCTGGACACTTTCGCTCTACCTATCCCACCCCGGCTCCTTCCCTTTCAGATCTAGAGGCTTCCGTTGCGTTCCTTCTCTTTCAGATCCAGAGGCTTCCGCTCTACCCGTCCCACCTAGCGCTCATCCCCTTCCAGCTCCCTCCTTTCTCTTGTGGTGCAATGGTAAACCACGATAATGGTGGTTGCGCTTCCTATAGCGCTTGCAGACACCGCACCTTGTCGTATGTGAGTGAGAGAGATGGAAAGAGGGACAAATGGATCATATGTTAATAATTGCTTGCAACATTCAAGAACAAAGGTTTGCAACATACTGAAACCTCATGTAACATCAAAAAACATATTGCAACATCTTAAATCGACAGTTGCAACATCCAAAAGACCATGTTGCAATATCTTAAATCGACCGTTGCAACATTAAAAAAAATATGTTGCAACATCTCAAATCGATTGTTGCAACATCTTAAATCGATAGTTACAATATTGAAAGGTCCTTGTTTGGTTTTGGTAATTGAGTGACAACCTAGATGAACTAATTATGTTTAATGTGAGACACACAAGTAATTAGTCCACAAGTACATATGTGTGAGCAACATATGACATGGAGGTGAAAATGGTTCGGAGATGTTGCAAAGCTCACACATGTGATGAAGGAGGTCATTGCATATGAGACATGACATTAAGTCATGTGGCTAAGGTAGAGAAAATCAAGATGACTTGGCTCGATGGATCGGTTGCAAGTGTGAAGGATAAGTTGAGTGATGACTTAGCATAGATGGACCAAAGCAACGGAGAAGAGCATGTGAAGTCAAGATTGATGAACCAATATGGTTATGTGATGATATAAAGTGGATCATATCATTTGTGATTGGTTGGTGCATGTGTTGCATCAACATTGGAGGAGATGGAATGAAATGCGCAAGGCAAAGGTATAACCTAGGGCATTTCATTTCACCGATCAAAGGTTGTGTAGAGAAGTGCATGACCGGGTTTAGGATTAGATGGTTGTACTATTAAGAGGGGCAAACTTGTTTGCATATCGGTCATCTAGTGACACTCGAGTGATCTAACTTTGCATCATTACTAGGATCGAGTGGCATGGTGAATTGAGTGACTAATCCTTTGAAGGATGATTGTGAAAATGCTAACACACTTACACGTGATGGTGAAACACTTGTGGTGTTGTCACATTTGTAAAGGAGTTGAAGGAGGCAAAGTAGGTGATGAGGTGCTGCCTCTGGGGGCACCGTCACCTCCTGTTCGGTGCACTGTCACCCCTTTGGTAGTGACCACTTTGCCTCGGCCGAGCAGCCAGTGTTGGCGCTGGCACCGCCAATGGTGGTGTGCACCACCATGGGCACGATGGTGCACTGACCTGGCCTGTCCGGTGCCACCGCCACATTTTTCTAGAGGCAAGGGAAAATAGGGGTGGGCACCACCACCCTTGGGCGGTGCACTGCCACCCTTGGGCGGTGCACCACCCTATTTTTCCAGATAAGAGGGTTTTCGAGGTGTTGCTCAGGGTGGCACCGCCATCCCCTGTTCGGTGCCATTGTCGTCTGTCTGGTGCCCATTGGATGACCATTGGAGGGGCACCGTCACCCCTTTTAGGTGACCGCACCGTCGTGTCTGGTGCCCTCGCAGGAACCAGCAACTTTGCTCCAACGACTCTATTTGGCTTGGGGGCTATAAATAGAGGTGAAGCTCGAGCTTGGGATCGTTGCTGAGCACCCTTAACCCTTGGTGGCTTATGTAGGTGTGCTTGGAAGCCCTCCAACTCACTTGTGCTTGCAAGAGTGCGATCCGATTGTGAGTGAGTGTGATTCTAGTGCATTGCATTGTGAGGTTACATCGAGTGACACTAGATGATCGAGTTGCAAGGCGGTGGTGCTTGTTACTTTTGGAGGTTGCCACCTCCTAGACGGCTTGGTGGCTTGTGACTCTGTTAAAGCACGCGAGAAGATTGTGCGGTGCTCCGAAGGAGGATTTGTGAGGGGGATTGTGCTCACCCACGGGGATCATGAAGTGCAACTCTAGTTGAGCGTGTCATTGAGCTACCCTCATTTTCGGGGTTGGTTCTTGCGGTGCCCGACATGCGGGCTTGGCGGGTGATGCCAGTTAGCCGCTGAACCACCAAGTGAGCGGTCGACACAACGGGGACGTAGCTTGGTGGCAACCAAGTGAACCTCGAGAGAAAATCACCATGTGAAAGCTCTAGTTTGGTTTTGGTTAATTGATGAAACCCTAAGTGCTAACCTAGTTTATCAAAGTAATTATGAGATAGGTAGCACTACTCCAAGTGATGAAGCAATGGCAAAGATCATGACGATGGTGATGGCATGGTGATGATCAAATGCTTGAACATGGAAAAGAAGAAAGAGAAAAACAAAAGGCTCAAGGCAAAGGTATAAATAGTAGGAGCCATTTTATTTTCGTGATCAAGACACTTAGCGAGTGTGATCACATTTAGGTTAGATAGCCATTCTATTAAGAGGGGTGAAACTCGTATTGAAATGCGGTTATCAAAGTGCCACTAGATGCTCTAACTCATTGCATATGCATTTAGGATCTAGTAGAGTGCTAACACCCTTGAAAGTATTTGTGAAAATATGCTAACACATGTGCACAAGGTGATACACTTGGTGGTTAGCACATTTGAGCAAGGGTTAGAAACTTCACCGGCGGAGTGTCCGCCCGTAGAGTGTGGACAGTCCGACGGTGCCATCAGCGCCCTAGATAGAAAAGATAGGGATTCACAGAGTAACCGGACGCTGGTGGTGTAGTGACCGGACGCTGGGTTTAGAGTCTGGTTAGTGACAGCAGTAAGCACACGGTCTCGGTCTTATGACCAGACACTGGCATGTAAACTGACCGAACGCCGGTAGGGTACGTTCGGTCAATGCTGACGTACGCTGACGTGAGGTGCACAGAGGAAACATTGAGTGACCGGACGTTGGGTGAGTCTGGTCGAGCTTGACCAGACACTGGGGTCCTACGTCTGGTCACTTTCTAACTGACGCGTCCGGTCATCACTTGACCGTTGAGATCGGGCGATCGGCGTTTGAAGCCGATGACACATGGCGAGCATCCGTTGACCGGACGCTGAGGTTGAGCGTCCAGTTGATATAATCGGCACATCCGGTCACCCCGTGTTATGCCCAGTGAAGGGGTACAATGGCTCTATTTCATAAGGGCTTCTATTTAAGCCCCATGATCGGCTCGAGCTCACTCTCTTGACCATTTTGCATTGACATAGCAACCTTGTGAGCTTAGCCAAAGCCCTCCCACTCATCTCCATCATTATTTCATCATCATTGTGAGATTAGAAGAGAATCCAAGTGCATTGCTTGAGTGATTGCATCTAGAGGCACTTGGCATTCGTGTTTCACTGCGGGATTCACTTGTTACTTTTGGTGGTTGCCGCCACCTAGACGGCTTAGAGCAGCGAGGATCGTTGAGCAGAGGTTGGTGATTGTCTCTGGCTCCGATCATGGTGATTGTGAGGGGTCTTGTGCCTTCCCCGGCGGAGAGCCAAAATGTAACTCTAGTGGATTACTCGTGTCATTGAGTTACCTCAGTTGAGGGTAGGTTCTTGTGGTGTCCAATTGTGTGGACGAGGTTCATGCAACACCTCTTAGCCGTCGAACCACCAAGTGTTGGTTGACACAACGGGGACTAACGTGCCGGCAAGCACGTGAACCTCGGGAGAAAAATTGGTTGTCTCTTGCCCTTTGGTATTCTCCCAGTGATTGATTTAGTATTCATCTTATGATTGGTTTACTCTCCTACACGGCGGTATAATCACCCTACTCACTCATTTATATTTTTGCAAACTAGTTGTGGCAAGCTCTTTAGTGTAATTAGAATTAAGAGCTTGCTTTGTTATTTTAAGTTCATCTAGTGGAGCTCTTTAGAGTAGCAAGATTGAGAGCTCTTAGTGAGTAGTAACATTACAAGTTGTGTGCCTAGTAATCATTACAACTAGAATTGTTGGATAGGTGGCTTGCAACCCTTGTAGAGCTAGAGCAAGTTTGCATTTCACTATTTGTCATACTAATCAAATTGCTCTAGTTGATTTGTAGATTTTAAATATGCTATTCACCCCCCCTCTTGCCATATTAGGACCTTCTAAGTGGTATCGGAGCCGTGGTCACCGTTTAATTGAAGGCTTAACAACCTCGGTGTCAAATTATGGCTCAAGTTGTGTTCAACCATGTGAGGGGCAAACCACCATTCTTTGATGGCACATGCTATGATTATTGGAAGAGAAAGATAAGGATGTATCTTGGTTCAATCAATGATCGAGTATGGGAGGTGACCGAGAATGACTATGCTATCATTGATCCCGATGACCCCACCAACCAAGACAAGACCAACAAGCAATACAATACAATGGCTCTCAACACCATATACAATGCCATTGATTCCAAGGTGTTTGAGCAAATCAAGGATTGTGAAAGAGCAAATGAGGTGTGGAGGAGATTGAAGAAAACATATGAGGGCACACCGGCGGTGAAGAGTGCTAAGTTGTACATTCTCAAGGATAAGTTGATAAGCTTCAAGATGAAGGAAGATGAGAGCATTCTGGAAATATTCCATCGGTTGCAAGTGATTGTAAATGACTTGAAGGCCTTAGGAGAGAAGATCAAGGATGATAATGTATCTCATCGGTTCTTGATGTGCTTACCTCCAAGATTTGAGATGTTGAGATTGCTTATCATAAGAGGAGGATTGAAGGAGATTACCCCTAACCAAGTACTAGGTGATGTCATGACCCAAGAGACATATCGTATGGAAAGGGAGGGGGTTGACAAGGATGACAAGAAGAAACAAGAAGAAAAGAAGAAGAATAGTATAGCATTCAAGGCTAGCTCATCATCATCCAAGAACAAGGGTAAGTCCAAGAAAGAATCAAGTGATGATAATGATCTTAGTGATATTGATGATGAAGCTATGACCCTCTTTGTACGTAAGATGGGAAAATTCATAAAGAAGAAGGGCTATGGTGCAAGAAAGAGAAGAGATCACACCAAAAGCAAAGAATATGTGAGAAGATGCTACAATTGCAAGAGTCCTGATCATGTTGTAGCAAATTGTCCCTACAATAGTGACAATGATGAGGATGAGAAGAAGCACAAGAAGAATAAGAAAGAAAAGAAGGAGAAGAAGGAGAAAAGAATGACCTTCCAAAAGAAGAAGAAGGGTGGAGGCTATGTGGTCACTTGGGATAGTGATGGCTCTTTGGATAGTGATGACTCTAGTGATGATGGTAAGAAATCTATCAAGAAAGCACTAGCAAGCATCGCCATCAACAACAAGCCCTCCATCTTCGACACTCCTTCGACATGCCTCATGGCAAAACCTACCAAGGTAAAATATGATGTGAGTGATGATGATGAATGTGAAAGTGATGCTTATAGGAGTGATGATGATGATGAGGAGTACTCCAAGGAGGAGCTCATGGACATATGTGAGTAAGTGCATACTTGCTTTGAGATGAAGAGAAAGAAGTGCAAGGAATTGAACAAGAAAGTCAAATTTCTTAAGCAATCCCTTGATGAGCTCAATGCCACTCATGAGAGGCTAATGGAAGCCCATGAGAAGCTTGGCAAAGCTCACTCTAAGCTTGAGAAAGCTCACTCCTCTCTCATCGAGCAAGTCAAAGAGGAAGCCAAGAAGGAGCAAGTGGTTGTATTATGTGATGTGGGACTAACATGTGATCTTTTTGATGAATCTTTTTATAAGCCCATTATAGTTGCTCCCACTAACACTTCTTTTAGCACTACTACTTCTACTTCACCTTTGAGTGATGGTCTCACTTGTGATGCTTCATTATTGATGAAAAATGAGACTCTTAAGAAGAAAGCAATGCCTATGGTGGAGATGCCTGGTTGCTAAAGTGCTTGGGTAGCCAAAGATTTTCTCTCAACAAAGAGGGATTAGGCTATACCCCCAAGAAAGGCAAGGCGGCCTTTGTCACTCCCAAAGTTAACTTTGTGAAGGGCAATGATCGGTTTTATAATAGATGCAAGCAAGTTGGGCATGTAGAGCAATATTGCAAGATTAACAAGAACAAGCTACCTATTGTATCCTCAATTAAATTTGATTCTTGTTATATGCTTGTTAAGGGTGCCAATGGTGTGAAGGCTAAGTTTATTGGTACACCAATTATGGGCCCAAAGAAGAAGGTAATTTGGGTACCAAAGACCTTGGTAACTAACCTTCAAGGACCCAAGCAAGTTTGGGTATCTAAAAGTAATTGATCTTCTTTTGTAGGTCAATTATAAAGCTGGAGGAAGGCATTGGGTGCTTGATAGTGGGTGCACACAACACATGACCGGTGATCCAAGAATGTTCAATTCAATCAATGAAAACAAGAGCAATGGGATTGATAGTGTCACATTTGGTGACAATCGCAAAGGCAAGGTCAAAGGGCTTGGTAAGATTGCAATATCCAATGACTTGAGCATTTCCAATGTGCTACTAGTAGAGAGTTTGAACTTCAGCCTTTTGTCAGTAGCTCAATTATGTGATCTTTATTTCAAGTGCATATTTGGTGTGGATAATGTAGAGATTATAAGTGTAGATGGCTCTAACTTGATATTCAAAGGATTTAGATATGAAAATCTATACTTGGTTGATTTCGGTGCTAGAGAAGCTCAATTGAAAACATGTTTGATCACTAAGTCTAGCTTGGGTTGGTTATGGCATAGAAGGCTTGGTCATGTTGGAATGAAACAATTGAACAAGTTGATTAAGCATGACTTAGTTAGAGGCTTGAAAGATGTCACATTTGAGAAGGATAAGCTATGTAGTGCATGTCAAGCTAGAAAACAAGTTGGTAACACACATCCTAAGAAGAGCATGATGAGCACATCTAAGGCATTTGAGTTGATGCACATGGACTTGTTTGGACCAACCACATACACAAGTATTGGTGGAAATAAATATGGATTTGTGATTGTGGATGATTTCACTAGATACACATGGGTATTCTTTCTTGTTGACAAGAGTGATGTATTTGCAACATTCAAATCATTTGTCAAGAGCATTCACAATGAGTTTGAAACAACTATCAAGAAAGTTAGAAGTGACAATGGTAGTGAATTCAAGAACACTAGAATCGATGAGTTGTGTGATGAATTTGGAATTAGACATCAATTCTCGACCAAGTACACTCCACAATCAAATGGTCTAGTTGAAAGAAAGAATAGAACTTTGATTGACATGGCAAGATCAATGTTGAATGAGTACAATGTGAGTCATTCATTTTGGGCCGAAGCGATAAACACGGCTTGCTATTATATCAACCGACTCTATTGTTATCCCATGATGGAGAAGACACCATATGAGCTATTGAATAGAAGAAAGCCCAACATAGCATACTTACGGGTTTTTGGTTGTAAATGCTATATATTGAAGAAAGACACTAGATTGAGCAAGTTTGAAAAGAAATGTGATGAAGGATTCTTGCTTGGTTACTCCACTACTAGCAAGGCATATAGAGTTTGGAATTTGGCTAGTGGTACTCTTGAGGAGGTTCATAATGTGGAGTTTGATGAAACAAATGGTTTCCAAGAGGAAGATGAGAATCTAGATGATGTAAGAGGCACTCAATTGGTCAATACAATGAAGAACATAGACATTAGTGATGTAAGGCCTTGAGAGGTGATTGATGTTGAAGATGACAAAAATCAAGTGCTCTCTAACACAAATGTGCAAGCTAGTGGTTCTCATAATCAAGTTCAAGCAAGAACTAGCGATGACAAAATGCAAGATCAATAATAAGTGGCAAGTTCATCATCTCAACTAAGTGATCTATCAAATGCAAGCAATCAAGTGCAAGTGCTTAAACCAACCAATGTTGCAAGAGATCATCCATTGGACACTATCATTGGTGATATTTCAAGAGGTGTACAAACTAGATCAAGATTGGCTTCATTTTATGAGCATGTCTCATTTGTGTCATCCATTGAACCTAAAAAGATAGATGAAGCTTTAAAGGATGTTGATTGGGTCAATGCTATGCATGAAGAGCTAAACAACTTTACAAGAAACCAAGTATGAGAATTAGTTGAGAGACCTAAGGATCATAATGTGATTGGAACCAAGTGGGTCTTTCAGAACAAGCAAGATCAAGATAGGATAGTAATAAAGAACAAAGCAAGATTAGTGGCTCAAGGTTACACTCAAGTTGAAGGTCTTGACTTTGGAGAAACATATGCCCCGGTTACAAGATTGGAAGCAATTAGGATCTTGTTAGCCTATGCTTATGCCCACAACATCAAGTTGTACCAAATGGATGTGAAGAGTGTATTTCTCAATGGGTACATCAATGAGCTTATGTATGTTGAGCAACCTCCTAGTTTTAAAGATGAAAAGAAACACAACCATGTTTACAAGTTGAGAAATGCTTTGTATGGATTAAAACAAGCACCTAAAGCTTGGTATGAGAGATTGAGAGATTTCCTACTCTCTAAGAGATTCAAGATAGGAAAGGTTGACACTACTCTCTTCACCAAGAAGCTTGAAAATGACTTGTTTGTAACGCAAATCTATATTGATGATATCATATTTGGGTCAATAAATCAAGATTTTTGTGAGGAGTTTGACAAGATGATGGCAAGTGAGTTTGAGATGTCTATGATTGGAGAGCTTAGTTACTTGGTCTTCAAATCAAGCAAATGAAGAATGGCACATTTGTGAGTCAAGGCAAGTATATCAAGGACATGCTCAAGAAGTCTGGAATGGATGATAGTAAAGCTATTAGTACACCAATGGGGACAAGTGGAAGCTTGGATAGTGATGTTAGTGGCAACATGGTGGATCAAAAGATGTATCGATCTATGATTGGAAGCCTACTCTATGTGACCGCATCAAGGCCGGATGTGATGTTTAGAGTATGTATGTGTGCTAGATTTCAAGCCTCACTAAGAGAAAGTCATTTGAAGGCAACAAAGAGAATATTGAGGTACTTGAAGCATATACAAAATGTTGGATTGTGGTATCCCAAAGGAGCAAGATTCGAGTTGATTGGATATTCGTACTCCGATTACGCGAGATGCAAAGTTGAGAGAAAGAGCATATCGGGCATATGTCAACTATTGGGAAGATCACTTGTGTCTTGGTCATCAAAGAAACAAAATAGTATAGCACTTTCAACCACCGAAGCGGGGTATATTTTGACCGATAGTTGTTGTGCTCAATTACTTTGGATGAAGACTACTTTGAGTGACTTTGGAACTAAATTTAAGCAAGTGACATTGCTATGTGACAATGAGAGTGCCATAAAGCTTACCAACAACCCGGTTCAACATTCAAGAACAAAGCATATTGATGTCCGCCATCATTTCATAAGAGATCACCAACAAAAAGGGGATATTTGTATTGAGAGTGTTGACATCGAAGATCAACTTACCGATATCTTCACCAAGCCACTTGATGAAAAGAGGTTTTACAAGCTAAGAAATGAATTGAACATACTTGACTTCTCCAATATGTGTTGATGCACCCCCCACTTATATGACATGCCTCTCCTTCGAGCAATCCAAGATAAAAGTTGATTGGCATGGCATACATCCTTGCTAAGGACATGTTTTAGTGCATCTAGATATTTTTCACATTTGAATAGGCTCATTCATGAAAATCAAATGAATTTGATGCTTGTATGGTACCACTATTGCTTGTATGCTTGAAATGATCTAGTGGTAGCATATGACATATTTATGGACTTGTAAACCTAGTGTTTGATCTAGAAAATAAGCTACAAGTGTTTAGCTCAACATGGTACAAGATAACCCTTATTTGGAGGTGTAAAGAAGCTTGTCCTTAGATCAAACCGAGTTAAATATCTTTTGCAAGTAATCTAGATTGAACCAAATTGGGAAAATGATCCTCATTTCACATGGTTTCACCCTAACCTATCTATAATTTGAGCTCACCTTTTGTGATAATTGTTGACAAAGGGGGAGAGAAAAATCCACAAAGATAGTAAGATAGGAGAAGCAAACAAATGAAATGACATTGTAAGGGGAAAAATAAAAAATGCACACAAGTAGGGGGAGCAAGCTCATAAACTTGTATGTTGCATTTTGATGTGCATTTCATATATTTGCTTGCATAGCATAAGTTCTAAATTTCAATATCCATGCTTGTGTGGTGTATGCTAGTTATATGCTTGAATGGTGAAATAAAAAACTAGCATGCATAGGCTAAAGTAACTAGACTTATGTTTATTTTATGGAAACTAGACCCTTTCTTGTAATGTTGATCTCATGGGGTATTCTAGTTTTTGTGTATATATAGTTACTAATGGTGCTAAGGATGGTATATTAGTGCACTCCGATTGGTATCACGCTTCAAAGGTCCATCTCTTGTACCTTAGCATCATACGGTAGAAATTATCTCCTATATTTCCTATCTAAGCATATGTGCAAGCTACAATCCAAACTTTTAGCACATATGTAGGAGGAGCAATTGCTACCATTTAGGATTCATAAAACTTGTCCATATCCTTTACACATGGTAAATATGCTTGGGCAAGCAACATGGATTCAATTAAATTTCAACTCATATCTTTGTGAAAGGGTTGTCATCAATTACCAAAAAGGGAGAGATTGAAAGCTCTAGTTTAGTTTTGGTTAATTGATGAAACCCTAAGTGCTAACCTAGTTTATCAAAGTAATTATGAGATAGGTAGCACTACTCCAAATGATGAAGCAATGGCGAAGATCATGACGATGGTGATGGCATGGTGATGATCAAATGCTTGAACTTGGAAAAGAAGAAAGAGAAAAATAAAAGGCTCAAGACAAAGGTATAAATAGTAGGAGCCATTTTGTTTCCGTGATCAAGACATTTAGCGAGTGTGATCACATTTAAGTTAGATAGCCGTTCTATTAAGAGGGGTGAAACTCGTATTGAAATGCAGTTATCAAAGTGCCACTAGATGCTCTAACTCATTGCATATACATTTAGGATCTAACGGAGTGCTAACACCCTTGAAAGTATTTGTGAAAATATGCTAACACATGTGCACAAGGTGATATACTTGGTGGTTGGCACATTTGAACAAGGGTTAGAAACTTCACCGGCGAAGTGTCCGCCCGTAGAGTGCGGATAGTCCGACGGTGCCACCGGTGCCCTAGACAGAAAAGATAGGGATTCACAAAGTGATCGAACGCTGGTGGTGTAGTGACTGGACGCTGGGTTCAGAGTCCGGTCAGTGACAGCAGTAAGCACACGGTCTCGGTCTTGTGACCGGACGCTGGCGTGTAAACTGACCGGACGCTGGCAGGGTGCGTCCGGTCAGTGCTGACGTACGCTGACGTGAGGTGCACAGAGGAAACGTTGAGTGACCGGACACCGGGTGAGTTTGGTCGAGCGTCATGAAATTTCGCATTTGGAACCTTACTGCAAACGACCGGACGCTGGGGTCCTATGTCCGGTCACTTTCTAACTGACGTGTCCGGTCATCACTTGACCATTGAGATCGGGCGATCAGCGTTTGAAGCCAATGACACATGGCGAGCATCCGTTGACCGGACGCTGAGGTCCAGCGTTCGGTCGATATAACCAGCGTGTCCGGTCACCCCATGTTATGCCCAGTGAAGGGGTACAATGGCTCTATTTCATGGAGGCTTCTATTTATGCCCCATAGCCAGCTCAAGCTCACTCTCTTGGCCATTTTGCGTTGACATAGCAACCTTGTGAGCTTAGCCAAAGCCCTTCCACTCATCTCCATCATTGTTTCATCATCATTGTGAGATTGGGAGAGAATCCAAGTGCATTGCTTGAGTGATTGCATCTAGAGGCACTTGACATTCGTGTTTCGCTACGGGATTCACTTGTTACTTTTGGTGGTTGCCATCACCTAGATGGCTTGGAGCAGTGAGAATCGTTGAGCGGAGGTTGGTGATTGTCTCCGGCTTCAATCATGGTGATTGTGGGGGGTCTTGTGCCTTCCCTGGTGGAGAGCCAAAAGGTAACTCTAGTGGATTGCTCGTGTCATTGAGTTACCTCACTTGAGGGTATGTTCTTGCGGTGTCCAATTGTGTGGACTAGGTTCGTGCAACACCTCTTAGCTGCCGAACCACCAAGTGTTGGTCGACACAACGGGGACTAGCGTGCCGGTAAGCACGTGAACCTTAGGAGAAAAATTGGTTGTCTCTTGCCCTTTGGTATTCTCTCGGTGATTGATTTAGTATTCATCTTGTGATTGGTTTACTCCCCTACATGGCGGTATAATCACCCTACCCACTCATTTATATTCTTGCAAACTAGTTGTGGCAAACTCTTTAGTGTAATTAGAATTGAGAGCTTGCTTTGTTATTTTAAGTTCATCTAGTGGAGCTCTTTAGAGTAGCAAGATTGAGAGCTCTTAGTGAGTAGTAACATTGCAAGTTGTGTGCCTAGTAATCATTGCAACTAGAATTATTGGATAGGTGGGTTGCAACCCTTGTAGAGCTAGAGCAAGTTTGCATTTCGCTATTTGTCATACTAATCAAATTGCTCTAGTTGATTTGTGGATTTTAAATAGGCTATTCACCCCCTCTGTAGCCATATTAGGACATTCCACCGTGTCAACATTATCTTCATCATCTTCTCGGTGGTTCTCATTCCGCGCAACACAAGCTTGTACTTACATTTCATATATAGTGCTTGTGTAGTTGCTCTTGTAATTAGTTAGCTTGTGTAGCTTGTTAGTTACCTTCTAGCTTGTCTAGCATAGAAGTAGCTCCCTTGCGTGACTAATTTAGTTTGAGTAACCTTGTTAGTCACATTGCTTAGTTTGTGTAGCTAAGTAATTTGCGCTCTCTAATTTGGCTTGTGTAGCCTTATTATTGAGCATTGCTAGTGAGCTTAGGTGGCTTTATGCTTTTGCTTACTAGATTGTGTAGGAGCTCCCTCGGTTGTGTGAAGTACTAGTTGCATAGGTTTGTGTGACCTTGCAAGCTAGAATTGTTAGGTGAGATCTAGCTAGCCCGGCACCTTTGTTTCCTATTTAGGATCTTTATAAGGTACTTGAGAACTTTGATAGAGGGGTATAGTCTTGGCTAGACTGATAGTTTTAAATTCCGCATTCGTTTCGGTTAGCCGGTGTGATTAAACTTATAAAGGACTATTCACCCCCTCTAGTCCGCCATCTCGACCCTATACATGGTATCGAAGCTTGGTCTCTCATTTATGGTCTTCATCGACCCAAGAGGATGGCGAACTACGGGCTAGATGTTGAGTGTCTACACATATTTGATGGCACACACTTTGCACGTTGGAGAAATTGGATGACTTATAATTTTAAGTTTATTTCTCCTCAAATATGGTGGATCGTAGATGTGGGCTTTTCTCATACGATTGATAGAAAGGATGCAACTCAAGAGCAAAAGAAATGCTACATCTTAATTGCCAAGGTACTAACATTTTCTATCAATCTATGAAAGATAATATATTTGGTAAGATCATGGATATGAAGTCCGTCCATAAAAAATATTGTTATTTGAATGGTTTTGAAAGTTTAGCGGATAATATGTCTAGTTTTAAAGTTTGAGAAGCTGTTTACACCAAAAATTGACAAGCTTACCTTAGGAAGGAATTGGCTGATAGCGTGCATACATGGTATTTCGGACAGCTGCCGAAACAAACAGGAGAATTACCAGGCGGTGTCATGTATATATTCTGCGGAGGCCAAAATAGGAAGTTGTACAATGTCAAACTAAGGAGTATGAATCCAGCGAGAGTCCAAGCAAAGCACGATGTTGATCAATGGTTAAAGAAGCAAAGAAGGAGATGACAAAGAAAATATATTTTAATTGGCTAGGCTACACAAGGTGTATCATCTACGTGCAAGGGAGGAAAGGAAACATTCTGTATATTTTGGGACAAACGCTTGACCGACCAGGAGATATTTTTTAATATATTTTGGGAGAAGGCAACCAATGCCCTGTTCGTTTGGCTGATAAGCCATGGCTAAAAGTATTATTGGCTGATTTGTTGTGAGAGAAAAATATTGTTCGTTGGATGAAAAAGTAAGGCTTATAAGCCAAGCGAATAGGGCGCAAGGAGAAAATCACGGAAGGTTATCAGAGTTGTTGGCCGAATCTATTAATATTTTATTAGGCTTCATGTACGAGAGAATTAATTTAGCACATACATGTATAGGACTCCTGTATAGTGGCCGACCTTGCCATAGACCAAGCACCCCTATAAATATAAGGGTTATTTGGATCCACGCCATTATAATTCTTAAACTTTGGAGATCTGCCATTATAATTCACCTATTCTGAAACTTACCATTACAATTCTTCTTCTACCTGCTACTTGCCATTTTCTACGTTTTTCGGGTGTCTAGGCCCACTGTCAGGCCGTATACGTGTACACATCTTCCGTATAGACCAAAACACCCCCTGCTGCTTGTCTCCCTCCACTCACTGACGTGTGGGCCCCACATGTCAGATTTTTCTTCAACCTCCAGCAGTCTTACTCCTTGAGTCTCCTCTTCCTCCACCGTCCACCGAGGGGGAGGGCCGGAGGGGCGGCGGCGGCTACACGCCCGCGCTCCCACGTGGCGGCGGCGATCGCTCACCTACGCACGACCATAGTGGCGCAGGGATGCTGCACAAGCTGTTCCTAGGGCTCTGCTGCTCGGCATGGTGGTGGTGCTGTCTGTGTTCACCGTATTCCTAGAGTAGCATGCGAGGGAGGTGGTGGCGGCCGCGCCCACCCTGTTCCGGCCGTGCCTCGGGGCGATGGCTGAGTTGGGCTTATCGAGGGCCGGCGTGAGCGGAGGGCGCGAGGGATGGGCTGGATCTGCGCGGCGGCTACTGCTGCTCACCCGTGCGCCAGTGGGAGCATGGCAAGCAGCTAGCGGAAGCGCACGCTCGGGTTAGTAGGGCACGCTCGTGCAAGCACGGCAAGCAGCGAGCGGCTACAGCGGGCGTCGGGTTAGAGAGGAAGAACCGCGGGCCATGGCTATCGGTGTCGGGGAGAGGCCTACCCGGAGCTCGCGTGCGGCCATGACCTAGACAGAGCTCCCACGTGGGAGGTCGGACTCGAAGTGTCCACCCGCCCCTCCCATCTCACCGGACGTTGTCCTTCTAGGATGGCTGGAGGTTGAAGGAGAATCTGACGTGTGGGGCCCACACGTCAGTGAGTGGAGGGAGAGAAGCAGCAGGGGGTGTTTTGGTCCATACGGAAGATGTGTACACGTATACGGCCTGACAGTGGGCCTAGGCACCCGAAAGACGTAGAAAATGGCAAGTATTAGGTAGAAGAAGGATTGTAATGGCAGAATATGTGAATTGTAATGGCAGATCTCCAAAATTTAAGAATTATAATGGCGTGGATCCAAATAACCCTAAATATAAAGGGTTGCGACCAATTGTAAGATATCTCTCAATCAATCAAAATCAGTCTTTACTTTTTCGGCTTTACGTCAACCCTCAGGAGTAGGAGTAATGTAGCTTTTCGGCGAGTTCTTCAGTAAACAAGGCTGCATCGACCGATTGACCTCCAGCTTGCTTGTGAGTACCGTCACGACTTGTATTATGCTTGTAAAGCTATATCAGTTGATTGATCTTTTATGAGCCGTAATATAAGTTAGTTATCGATCTGTATCATAGTTTGTAAGGCTGCATCAGCTGATTGATCTCTTACGAATCATAATATAGATCAAAGTTATCGATCTTGTGTTAAATAACTTGTTGTTTAATATAATTTCACAAGTTATCGAATCTGCTAAGATTAGTAAGATTTTTCTTGTTGTTTTTTGTTGATTCACCAGTTATCGATCTTGTTATAATTAATGTTTTATTAATTATAACAAATCACTTGATTGAGATAGAGATAGATCGGCATCATATCATCTTAATTGGTCGTCCTTTGATCTGATCACGCTTTAAATCTTATAATTGATGACTTAATTTTGCTAGATCGGTTGTTTTGTCTCTATTCCAATCAAACATAGTATGCATCCAAAGACATATTTCAATCTTGAATAAACTCACTAGTTAATGAGATCTAATCTAATGGCACTACCATAGCTGCATCGATCAGGTCAAACCTCACTGGTAAGACTTTAGATTGAAAATTATTGATTAGTGGTTTTGTTTATGATCGAGATACGTACTCTGTTTGTTTGTTATGTCTGCATCGGCTATTTTAGGCGATTGCCTATGCTCTCTCACATATAACATGTTTTCATGAATCTGTTGACATATAGATGGTTTTATAGATTCTTTGGCTTTAGTTTGTTATCATTATCATAGCTGCATCGATCCGATCGAACCTCACTGTTGATGATAATAGATTAGATTCAGAATGTTTATGGATTCATTTATAGTAAACAGTCGATTATTCGTGTGTTATACTCTTTTCATCAAATTTATCGTCTCAACGTTTTATACTGATCATGTTCTATTTAGCCGATAATGTTTCTGATGTTCCACGAGCACCAGTTATTTTGATTCATATCATTATCATTTAATATTAGCCGATATTCCTTGATTTAAAGATCTTCGTTTCATGGATACGCTGGATATCGACTATTTAGTCGATAGCCTCATTAAATCGGCTATTTGGCCACATATTAGAACTATCTGGTGCAACACCGACATGTTCAACCTTAAACTACTGATTATTCTCTCCTTGTCAATTGCAGGGTCAAATTGATTGACACGTCTTTGGTCCCGAAACCGACCGTTCTTGTGTTAAAGCTAAGCAGATCTTCGGGTTCACTCCGTCAAGATCATCCGGCTTGCTGTGTGTTGATCACATCGTCACATTTTTATGTCAACGAAAGCAAAATCAGAATACAACGATAATTCAAAGAGCTAGAATAGATTTTTTTTATTCGTGAAAGCTGGGAGCACATTTGTTCTCTTTAGTTAAAAAAAAGGGACCTAGATGTGGACGAGCTACCACAGATTAACTGGAGCTGGAGGCACGCAAACTCCAGTTTCCGGCACCCCAACCACTCATTACTCAGTAGAGCGTGCACGGGGAATGAGGCATTTCAGCATCACCTGCACTAAGGAAGAACCTTGCCCCTAATATAGCATCACCTTTATCACAGTAGACCTTATTAATGCCACATACAATATATACACTAGTAAGGAAGAACCTTGCCACTGGTAAACCTTATTAATGTCATATATCACTTTCTCATAGTAAGGGCTCGTTTGGTGGAGATCCAGATCTGATAAATTGTTTAGCTTCAGATTCTCTCAAGAAATGTTTCAATTGATGAATCGGAATCACTTTATAAAACCGATTGGCACGTAGGCTAGATTCTGATTCCAAAAGAAAATGTTTTCCATGAAAAAAATTATATAAAAAAACTCAATCCGTGGTGGCTAGACAGCCCAATATGCATAAAAAAATATGAACTTTTTTAGATGAAAACTAACTTGAATACAATCTATTTTAACGCTAGATCGGTTGGTCTTGCTGTGCGCTTTGGACTCTGCCGGCCAAAGTTCGAATCCCCACGGGGGGCAGATTTGTTGGCCGGAGGAGGCGCAGTTTATCTGTGTGTTGAAAAAAATCCCCTCGTCTACCCCACACCAAAGCACAGGTCTAAGGCTAGCCTAGTCTCACAGGAGCTGCGGTGCCGCTGTGTATGGGTGGGGCAGAGGTTCGAGAGTTTTCTCAACCTACGTGAGAAGATCTTCTTAAGCACGATGCACAGGGCTGTCTTACCCCGCGGGTTAAGGGTTTTTTTACTAAAAAAGGATAGCAAGAAAAAATAGAGGTATATGCATCGTAGGCCCTTGAACTTGTCTCATGATGCCACTTAGGTCCACAAACTCTCTAATCGTACTTCTGATACCCTAATGTTGTTTAAGTATGCCACTTAGGTCCATAACTCATCGGATCAAAGTTTTTGCCGACGTGGCGGGGATAGAGCGCACGTGAGCCGCCCGTGAGTGGTCATGGCGCCTGCCTCATGCGGCGACGGACGTAGACGTGGACGTGGTCGCTCTGCTCTGTCACCTCTACTAGGCTGCCTCCTCGTCTTCTCGCTGCTCTGCCACCGCGCCGTCGTCTGCCGCGTGCAGGAGCCTGGGTCGAGTACGACGGCGCTGGAAGAGACGCCGAAAAGGTGCGGCCTTTTCTGAACTGCATCTTCATGTGCGACGTCGTCCGGCTTGTCCCACCGTTGTCGATCGTGTTGGTAGCAGTAGAGCAGTGGTACCGTCGCCGGCCGGCATGCCGTGTGCGACGCCGTTCTGCGAGTCTTGATACAGCTGGCGCCCCACATGCTCTCGTGCTTCCGGCTGCCACGGCCGTTCGGCGGCGGCGGTGGCGGGGACGCGGACTAGTAGCAGGCCACGGCGGTGTCTCCCCGTCGGGGCCCGTCGCTGCCGTTCGCGGCGAGCCTGTTCGCGGCGTCCCCGTCGACGTCCGGGCGCGGGAAGAGCCCGTGGCCGCCGCCGGAGGCGGACGACATGGAGAAGAAGCGGTGGGACAGCATGGAGTCGTGGTCCATGCTGCTGGACACGGTGATGGGCCCCGGCGGCGAGGACAGCCTCAGCGGGCGGCGAGAGGAGTGGATGGCCGACCTGTCGCAGCTCTTCATCGGCAACAAGTTCGCGTCGGGCGCCAACAGCCGCATCTACCGTGGCATCTACAAGCAGCACGCCGCGGCCGTGAAGATGGTGCGCATACCGGAGCGCGACGAGGACCGCCGCGGCGAGCTCGAGGAGCAGTTCTCGCGGCGTGCAAGAAGCCGCCGGTTTACTGCATCATCACAGAGTACATGTCCCAGGGCACGCTGCGGATGTACCTGAACAAGGACCCTTTCTCACTGTCGCCGGAGACGATCCTGACGCTGGCGCTGGACATCTCGCGGGGTATGGAGTACCTGCACGCGCAGGGCGTGATCCACCGGGACCTCAAGTCCCAGAACCTGCAGCTCAACGACGAGATGCGCGTCAAGGTGGCCGACTTCGGCACCTCCTGCTTGGAGACCAAGTGCCAGGCCACCAAGGGCAACAAGGGCACCCACCGCTGGATGGCGCCGGAGATGACCAAGGAGAAGCCCTACACCCGCAAGGTGGATGTGTACAGCTTCGGCATCGTGCTCTGGGAGCTCACCACCTGCCTGCTCCCGTTCCCGGGCATGACGCCCATGCAGGCCGCGTACGCTGCCTCAGAGAAGGTTAGATTGGGTTGCTTCTGTTTCAGTTGATGATCTGTGAAAGAACTGAATCTCTTTGTCTTTTGTGATTGGTTGATTGCTGTTCCTGACTGGGTGTGTCCATCGATCATCAGAACCTACGCCCGCCGCTGTCGAACTCGTGCCCGCCGGTGCTCAACAACCTGATCAAGAAGTGCTGGTCGGCGAACCCGGCGCGGCGGTCGGAGTTCAGCTACATTGTGTCGGTGCTGGAGAAGTACGACCACTGCGTGAAGGAGGGGATGCCGGTGACGGCGCACCAGGAGCTCCTTCGCCAAGATCTGTGGCGCTCCTTCGCCAAGATCTTCAGGACGGGCTGCATCACCAACAACTTGTCCATACCGGTCCACGTCCACGTCCGCCGCCGCATGCAGCAGGTGCCATGACCACTCACACACGGTTCACGTGCGTTCTGTCCCTACCACGTCGGCAAAAACATTGATCCGATGAGTTATGGACCTAAGTGGCATACTTAAATAATATTATGGTGCCAGAAGTACGATTAGAGAGTTTGTGCATCTAAGTGATACCACGAAACAAGTTCAAGGGCCTACGATGCATATAAAAAAAACGGTTGTAAGTGTACGAGAGGCAAGAAACGGAATCTAGAGAAACTAGTCCGGAGGCGTTTCACTCATCCGGGCAAAAAATCGTGGAATCGGGAGAAACGTTTCAGGGCAGAAACATTTTTGCGGATATGGCGTTTGGTGCAGTTTCTGCCGATTCCGCTGAGAATCGGGACGGATTCCAGCATCAAACGGTGCCTAAACCTTATTACTACCATACGCAGTATATACACTAGTATTGGCACCATGCTCACATCGCATAGCATGGGTGCAAGTAACTCGTTTCTTTGTCCACCATGCTAACATTGCGTAGTATGAATGCTAAAACTTTTTGTCCACCATGCTCATTACATCGCGTAGCATGGATGTAGTAACTCGTTTCTCTGTCCTATGGCTCCTCGGCTCCTCCTCAACACAGTTGTATGTCGATGCTATGCCTTGCCGCGACACCGTGGCAACCACAGTTAGTACCATCGCCACATTGCAATCTATACAAGTCAAAAAGCAACTGCATTTCTGTGGTCACCAACTCACCATTCATAAAAATAGTTTCAGAGAACACCTGAAACGTCATAAGCTAGACGCGTCACAGCAACCTTGCAAACTGGCAGACACAAAACAGCATTACAAATTTCAAACAATCCTCCCGCATTCAAATTATTGCAGTTCATCGTCGAAAGCATGTCGAGGAATCCTCAAATACATAGATAACTTACGAATCACAAGAACAGTTTCAACTAAGCATTTAGTCTGAAGATTTTGATGCGACACAAGAACGAGTGCCGTGCGAGCGACAAACCAACTAGGATAGAGGTGCTGATACTGATTCCAGAGCGGTGGCCTGCACCGGATACAAGTAACGGGGAGTTCTGAAGACGTGCACGGTGTACATGCTAGAGATGACACGGAAGAACATGCGAGCACAGTAGAGCAGGCCGTCATGAACAGTGCTATGCTAGAGATGACACGGGCGAACATGATAGCACAGCAGAGCAGGCCGTCATGAACAGTGCTACAGTGCCGCAGAATCGTCGTGGGAGCCTGTGATTGGTAACCGAGCCAAGATGTTAGGAACAAATCTCTTCTTCGATAAGTCAAGGATTAGAATCACCCCTATTGAGGGAAAAACTAGTGTGCAGAACGAGCTAAATAAAAATATTAGGATCACATTGCAGTTATTAAGTCAAGAGCACGGCAGCACTTTTACCATTTTGTTCAAAGTATTTGATGACATAAAGTCAGCCACATACACACACAAGTCAACAACAAAACGTCTTACAATTTCAAATGGGGGGAGTACTTCTAACACGTTAGCTTTCACAACAAAGATGGAAGTCATCTGTCTAAAATGGCTTCCCGAGTACGAAAATTTCATCATTTCCTTAGCTACAAGAAATCATTGGCTTGAAATTTTTTGGAAAATCCAGACAAATTTTAGATACTACTTCATCACAATGGCTTTATGTGCAAATTCGGCTTTGTGCAATAAAAATACAATTTCTTATAGCAACTCCAGAGGGTTAAGGTTTAAGAATAACATATAAGGACTCTTTCTGACATTATTAATCTGCCAGGGAACACTCCTCCTTTCATAAGTAATGACCTAATCAGCTATACCTCCACTAGGAAGATATCATGGAAAGTCATCATATAATTCAATTAGCTCTACAGTTTGCACGTTTAGGTTAACACCGAACAGGCTGCTCCAGACAAGACCATTTAATTGGATAATTGTGTCATCCCTATACCTTACATAAACTTGCTGACATAATAACCCAGTAACTACAATAATCACGCAAAAATAACTGTATCAATAGAGAAACATCAAATCACAGATGGGGAAGCAGACGTGTGGACTAATAAAATAAGAGGGTCACAAAGATTACCAGAAAGAGCTCTGTGTATCAATTTAAGATAGGTAGCGTGGATCGTTTCCTGGTTTTCCCATCTTATGCACATCCTCCGGTGAAAGTATCTTGATGTACCATACACTATTCACAAATGACCTGCATTGAGTGGACAAGCTCAGTTTCATGCGATCTACAACTGGCATGCATAATGATGCACATACTAAGATTTATATGTTACATCCATCACTTTACATAAACCAGAAACATCAAATCCATATCACAAGTAAATTTATTTTGTATTAAAGCTAAAAAAACGACCCTGGAAGGAAGACCTCCACCAGGTGTTGCACTAAGATGAACCAACTCATCCACATGACCGAGTATTGAAGTATCATAAATCAAGGGCTATAAATTCATCAATTTTGTAACCTGAATGCACATAATAGATGTATGGCAGAATCAAGCACATGCAGATCTGTTTGAGATCATCAGGAGCCATTTAACAGTTTGAAAATAACATGTAGGTCCATTAAAATACAAGCCACTATAGATATTGGCGAGGAGGCTAATGGGCAGTTGAGTAAGAAACTGCCTATGCAAATGAAGCAAAAAAATTCAACTTAGTATGAAAGCGTAAATTATGCTGTGTGATTTTTTCTAATACGTTGAAAAGATTTAGGACAAAATACAGATGTGTATACTACTGAGAAATCACAAATTGAAACTAGAATTCTGGTGATGGTTTCTTACTCCCACGGGTCGTCTCCAAGGAGAAGCACATCGTTCTCCCTGTCGACAAATACAAGCTGCCAGCCTGATCTATCAGGGTCGTCCAACTGACCCTTAATGCCGAACATCTGACCCAGTTCCTCTCGAAGTTCAGCATAATTAGAGAACCGGGTGATGTCCAAGGATCTCCCCACTGATCCTGACTTGTAAACCTGAATTTAATAAAATGGTTATATGAGGAGGGGCTTACATTTGTTTTTAGTAGACTCAATTACACTCACCTTAACGAAAGTTCTAGTTGCCGGATCATTCTCTCCTGTATTTTGCAATAAACCAGAAGAGTCATCCAGACAACCATACATTGGACTCTGCAGATATGTTGATCCAGAGGGAATAGCTGATATATTACTATCCGCAACATTTGAGGTCAGGGGTACCATATTGTACAGTAGGGAGGAAGAGTCAACTTGAGGGCTAAAAAGGGACTGGTTCTGCACATCACGACCAATTTTGTTGTCAGCAGAACCATCTTTGCCAGTGGGTGAGTTCAGTGAAACCGAGCCCCCAAAAGACATCGATTGTGAGCCCATAAACTTCTGCTTCCATGCCTGTTGCTGCTGCTGCTGCTGCTCACTAACTACTGGTTGGTTGAATCTAGACAAATCCACAGATTTTGAACTTCCCTGAAGGAAGTTTGATTCCAGCATGTTTTCGTTGCTGCTAGAGCTGATGAAGCTGGAAGAGTTCACATTAGGATCAGAAAAGCCAAATTTTTCACGCAAATGGCTTGGTAATGATGTTGGACTCGGGAGAACCGCACTGCTAGGAACTTGATACGGTTGATCTGGTTCAATCTTCTGCTTCTGGTCACTATGAGCGTGCTGCATCTGCTGGAGTTGGTGGAGCTGCTGCTGAATAGCACTTGGGCTGAGCACGGACTGAATATTTTGAGCATCAGGACTAACCATCTGCTGTTGGCTCGCTTGCTGTAGTATTTGTTGTTGCAACAGCGGATTGAGATTGCACTGCTCCTGTGGGGACTGCATAGGCTGTTGAAGGTGTAGGAATTGCTGCTTCAGATAACCACCAGACTGGGAGGCAGCTGCGGCAGCAACCACTGCTTGATACTGATCATGGTCATTGCTAAGTAAGGATGGATGGAGCCTCTGCTGTCCCCAGGAACCTATACCAGGTGACTGGAAGTTCAAAGACTGAAAGCGCCCTTCACCAGCAACTCCGCTCAGCCACATCAAAGTATTGCTGTCATCTTAAGTGTAATATGATAATCAATAAAGATGTAATAATGAGAATGAAAAGCAATGACAATAATGAAACAAGTTGTCTAACACATAAATGAAAAGTTTCATCAAATAAATGAAATAGCATGTTCTATCATGGTGCCTCCAATGCTGCCAATTTGGCATAAATGCTTAGAAGATATCCATATTTCAGTTGTACCACAGCTTTACATCTAGTTTCCATGGAAGCAAGATGGAAAATAAGAAAACCCCAGTCACTGAACTGCCAGGTTACTTCAGCTAAGGTCAACAACTCATCATTATGTCAAGTTTCCTGGGCCAATTATTGGATCTAAAAGCATATGTAACTTTTTTCCCTATTAGCTGATACGAACAGGCTTCTACCCTAAAAGACTATTGCTCTCACTGTCTGCTCTCCAGTGTAATCTGGCAGTGCTATGAATACCTAATTGGTAGCACTAACAGCAATAGTGCAGGAATTAGCCCCAACAGCAGAGATGTGCAGGATACGTGATAGTAAAAGCATGAGTATTTAAGTGTACCTTGAAGAGTAGCAACTCCTGAATACCAAGGATGCTTAACTCGCAGTGGGAACAAGGATGGATACATAGGAAAGGTTGTCAGTGGCTCAATTTCCCACAGAGAAACTCTAGGCGGCCTTTCTCCTGCTGTGGATTCATCCCAACCAACCTGTGTTGATAATATCAGTGGCATAGTGGTTAGGGAGTACTTTGCAATAACAAAATTATTCAGTCTGATGGAATGGCCGGAGTAACCAAATCGGTAAGATGGTTATTATGACTTTATGAGCTTATGACATAAAGGAGAACAAAGAGTTTTGTTGGAAAAAAAAGAACAAGGATTTCACAATAGAAATTTTATTCTCTTGCCAAAGAATGAAAATCTGGGTAGTGCAAAATATCTGAAAGTGGTAAAACTCACAAAATTATTCGCTTGAGAAGCAGAAGAGCAGATCAGAAGAAAATGAGAATAAAAACATGAAACAGGATTTAAGAGAGTAGTTATTACCAATTTGAAACGAGCACCACAAAACGCCATGCAAAAGAAGAGTAAAATCGTAGAGGGAACCAAGGAGACAGCTGACAACAAAAATGGTGAAGAAAAAACTTTTACCTTCACCGATCTCCAATAGGAACTAGGCCAACGCACTGGGTCAGCATCACTCACTTCTGTTATTGTCCCCATGTACCTGCAATTATTTAATACCTTATTTCTGAGTTTCTTTCGAAATTCTTGAGCATAAAATTGCAAGTCTCATGGACATATATTCTTTTGACAAGAATCAGAAGGAAATTTTGGTACTGCTGCCTCACCTGCGGACACTAGATTCCTCAGTCTCAAACAGCATTCTGAATCGCATCCCAACTGATATCCGCGTGTGAAAAACAGCCTTGATGTATTTCGAAAGGGGTATAACAAATTCTGATGGACTTGCCCTGCAAGCACATTTTTCGAATCAAGTGGAACATAGGAAACAAACAATTGCCATTTGCTAATCAAACAGTTCAAATTACCTAGGATTATAGAAAATTGTGAAGCGGCTGTTTGTTGCAGCAGCATGAGCTGCTGCTGCAAGGAGCCCAATGTGCATGCTGTCACTCGAAAGAACAGAAGAGGGCATCACAGTCTGTGGACGGCTGGGGCGTCTGATTCCAAGCAAAAGCTGGTTTTTCTCATTCCTAAATTAGTGGGGAAAGGGTAAGTCCTACTCATCAGAAATTTTTTAGTGGTGCGGCATTGAAACAGTGGAACAAACCATATGAATAGCACAGAATCTCCAGCAACAAGTCTCTTAGCACTGACAAACACACTCCAGCCAGTAGTCAGCAGGTGTCTTTTGGGCTGGCCTGTGAAAAGAAGCCTATTTAGTGAAAAGATAGCAACATTGATGTAAAATCATTCAATCTGTCAGCAACAACTGAAGAGCTGGCAGCCCCATTTCACAATCAGTATAACAGATGGGGTCTCATTCATGAATGCCACTGACGCTTGTAATCAAACTTTAGCATTTACTGGGACACTAAGTATGTTCTGGACTGAAATCAACCGCAAACAAACTAAAACACTGTGGAAGGTTGGCCTTTTAAGACATATAAGAAAAGAACCAAGGTGTGGTACACTTGTACTATACTGAGAAGTAATGCACATCAGTACATCCAGAGGCCCATGTGCAATTTTGGAGCACCTAACTCCTACGGATTCAGAAACATCTGAGGAAATTATCCTGTCAATTGAAACTTCGCAAAAAATGGGCGTACCCAGTGCAGAGAGCTCCCGCTCTGTGCGGGGTCTGGGGAAGAGTGTCAATGGCAAGCCTTACCCTCGCCTGTGCAATACGAGGAGACCGCGACTCGAACTCGGGACCTTCCGGTCACAGGCGGTAAGACTCTACCGCTTGCAATACAATTGAAACTTCGCAACTTAAACTTAATCCAGTACTGCACTATCCTGGCATATTAAAACTGAAAAGGTTTCAATGTACTATCCAAATTAATGTCTTCGTTTTTGTAGTTTGCCCTTGATTGTACTAAATAGTTGCATGGAGTGATATTTTTCACTTAAACTGCTAGGAAATAGTCACACTAGGTAATATCTTGAGAATATGTTTTAATCGATCGAAAAATAAAATGTCTAACATCTGATAACATATCAAATCAAGATTCTCAAAAAAGAAAAAAGAAAAAAAGTTCAAAGAGTGACGTTTATGAATTTTGTCGAACTTGCCTCGGAAGATATGCCTGAACTTCCACTCGACATCATGAATATCCCGTGCAATAAGCTCCTGTGCTGGAGGCTGCTGTGTGAAATCCTACAAACCACACTATACCACCTGTTATTGGCAACAGCAAACCAAACAATCCATGCAGGCGAACAAAAGGAACACCACCCAAAATACACACTCATCACACCAGAGGGGGGAAGACGCGCTCGGCAGCACGACGGGGCACAGAGAAGCCGCCATGCGTGCTCGTGTCGCTCGCAGTCAGCGTCTTGCAGAAATAGTTCGTCGGCTGCTTGCTCATTATTCCCATCTCCGCAGGCAGGTACGCGTCGTTCTGCTCTTGCTGCACAGACGAACACAGCCGACACACAGCATAAGAGCTCAACAAAACCGATAGACATCAGAGGCACAGCACAGCGACGGAGAACCATCAAACCCCCGGTGCCTTACTGGGTTGAGCGGCTGCAGCGTCATCTGCGCGTACACTTCGTCCGTCTCCACATCCGCCTGCACGTATATTTGAGCTCAGCTTAGCGCCCGCATGAGGAAGAGGAACGGAGCGGACGACGAATCGCCGCATCAAAGGAATTTTTGAGGGAGAAAATCGCGCACATGCATTGTGACATCATGGAGCTGGCAGATCAGCTGCGGCGGCAGGTTGGGGTAGTTGGGGATGTGCCCGTCCACCTCCTTGTTCGTCGACGCTGCCACCTTCACACGCGTCCACAAGCATTAGCTTAGGCAGAAACGCAAGCGAGAACGATCAAAGCAACCGCACCGGACGAGGTGAGGCAAAGCAAACAACACCTCGCACGCAACGCAAGGCAACTCCCAGCGTATGCGTATACAGGTGGTAGGGCTGGTAGCGCATCACCAGCAGTCCAGCAGCAGGGAGGCCGTGCGAGCGAGACGGCACAAGGAGTTTGGCTCACCTGCTCGCTGTGGCCCTGCGGGAAGTAGACGACGCGCGTGCCGACGGTGGGGAGGCAGACGAGCGGGCCGGCGCACGCGTGCCACAGCTCCGAGTTGAGGCACTTCTTCTCTGCACACCACAGCGCACCAACGTAAAGCAAAACCGAATCGATTCCGAAACCAACAGCACAGCAGAGGGAATCGAAACCTAGCCAGGCAGGCAGGCACACCGACGCACCTTCCTCCGGCGGCGGCGCGGGCGGCGGCGGCGGCGGCTGCCTGATGCTGGCCGCGGACGAGGAGCTCATCTCCCACGACCGGCCGGGCCGGGGGCACACCGAAACCTAACCTCTACAGCCTCCACGGAAATCCTCCCGAACCCGCATCCATCGCGCCCTCCTTCCTCAAATCGGCCGCATTCTGCACCGAGCCAAACCGACGCTCATTCACCAGAGCCAAGCAACGGTGCTAGGTACGGGCCGGGACGGGACGCCTACCTCGTCAGCTCACCCGAGCTCGGAGATCGCCATGGTGCGTGTGGGGAGAGAGAGAGGGAGAGGTGCGGTTGCGGTGGGGCTGGGAAGAGGGGGCACGGGAGGGCGGGACTGGTAGGAGAGGAGGGGTGGGAATGATTTAGGTCCGGGGCATTTAAGCGGGCGGGCGGGGGGCGAAGAAGCGTCAGCGTGTGCGCGTGTGCGCCTGGCGAGACTGCGAGTTCGTCGCCACAGTGCCGCGCGGAGTGGACTTGCTAGCTGGAGACTCTGCCCGCCGCTGCGCCCAGGCAGCCCAGTTTTGAATAAAGCGTAGCGTAGCAGGGGAGAGAGAGATAGAGACAGTGCGTGCAACGCAGTAGCAGCAATAATAAAAAAGAAAGCTGGAAAGCGAGCCGTGGGAGTAGCATTAAAAAAGCCGTATTTTATGGGCTCATGTAAGCGGCTGTCGGGGGCGCAAGCGACCCGACCCGGGTCCGGTCCACTGCAGTCAGGGTAGCCACGGACGGACCACGGGCAGTCGGGCACGGCCGGCCGTGATGGACCGCCACCTCCACCACGGCACCACCAGCAGTCCACCACCACCTCCGTCCAATCCTCCATGGACGGACGTCCGGATGGACGGATGGATGGATTGACTGGTCACTGGCCACCGTGTGGGCCAACTCTGTTGCCGCCAGTGGCACTGGCAGTGGCAGCGCCCGGCGCCATCCCGAACCAAGCCTCGGGCTGGCCCCCGCGACGTGTTTATCCAGTTTTGCCCTCTAGATTCTGCCCCAAGGTTCAAAACCCATCGGGGTTTAGCGTTTCGAGATAACGTAATTTATTCGCGCATTCGCGTGGGTTTCAGGGGGAGATTAGCTGCTGCTTTGCTTTTTTCTTTCTTTCACGTGGAAAACTGTGCGCGGAATAGATTCTGTCCACGAGCGCGAGCGATCCTCCTCTGTTGGTGCTGCTGGTATGAGTGATACAGTATACGCTAGGGGTATATGCTTGGCGGTGCGGTGACCGATGGAGCAGGATCTCGTGAGGCTTTCTTGGCACACTATCATCTGCGTGGTTTTGTTTGGTTTGTTTGCGTCAGACTACGGGCATCCAAATCTAAAATGTACGGTAAAAAACTTAAAATCAGCCTTCAATAAAGTATCTATACGGAAAATCTATTTTTATTGTCCGGAGACCCAACCTAAATATGGTCATCATCTTTCCTAAAAACTCATTTACAGAAAGAATTTTGTTTTAGGTCTCGTTATCGAAGAAGATGCCAAATAGATATTGAATATTTTACTTGTAGCGCCACCAAAGAACGGGTCTTATATTCCCTGAAGTGGCAAAACGCCCACCGTGTTTTCCGAGCACTCCGCAGGGCACAAATATCTCGTAGCCGAGCCCCGGTAGCTTTTCGATCTGTGATCGATCGATCCGGGCTTACGCCTACCTGAGCTTTTCTTTCCCAGCTGTGTTATCCAGCGAGTCAGCCGTTCCGGCAACAACGACGTGGATGTTACTCCTAAACCCTAACTAGGGGGGCAGCTTAGTACCACTGCTGCTCTCGGACGTACTCTCCCTTCAGTGTCAATAGCATCTTTGCTGCGGCCGTGCTGCGACGACGCCCAGTCGCCCACGTAGGCCCTGTCCGTTTCGCTGAAAAAAAAATCGAAACGCTATTTCAACTGATTTGTTGTGAGAAAAAAATATAGTTTTAATTAAAAAAATAAGCTGAAAAATACGGATTATAAGAGAAGCTAACAGGCCCGTAATAGCGTTGCTTTTAGCGGCGCGCAGTGCGTCTCGGTTTGACCGCGCACTGACTCACCTTGCCGCTTGGATGGAGCACCCGGGCATCACGTATCTATGCCTACAGGGTTGCGTTGCGTGGGCAGTGACGGTGGTGGTGCGTGGTGACCAGCACATAGAAGCTATAGACACGTTCGGTACTGCTTAGAGCATACTGGTAGCTGATACTGGCAGAGAAACTCTTCTTTCAGAGCAATTTCTGGAGGAAAAAAAAAGCTTCTTCAAGAGATGCTTTTGAAAAAAAGATAAAACTCCCTTAAATAAGATCAATATACAATGCTAATAATGTAACTGTTGAGGGTATGTTATCCTCTCGGAACAGTATGTAAATTCCATTTATATCTGGCCTACCTTGTTCTCTCATAAAATATCTTGTTTTTTCTTTGCGACTATCTCATCAAATATCTTGGAAGTCAGCCTGCGGTAAGGTTTACAACCCACTTATTTTCTTTCTATACTCTACATCAACATAAATCTGATGTAGCACCTTTTTCACAAGGAAGACCAACGGAGGGGCCTCTAGGCGGTGCCACCAGGTTAAAGATGCCAACGGGCCCCGATATCCGATACCCGACGGGTATTTGATGCATTAGAGGACGGGGATGGGATCATATCTTTACCCGCGGGCATCTAAATGGGCAAGAATCCATCCCCGACGGGTATAGCGGGTACGGAAACGTTCCCTGTTTACCCGTCCCCGTTACCCGTTGGGGAACCCGACTATTTGAGCTGTCATGCGAGTATTAGGCCCAAAAAAGCTCAACATAGGTAGTTTGGCCCAAATCTGAACAATCATATATATAGTTTATGTGCTCTAGGAACCTTAGTTCAATTTTTCCTCACCATCTCCGCTAGCAGCACAAGCACGCCTGCCTCATGAGCGCTCGTGCCCCTCGCTTTCTCAGTTTGGTCTCTCTGCCACCTTTGCTCGTCCTCCTTGCAACCTCGCTCCTTCTCCTCGACATCTTCGAGACTCCGACACTTATACCCGGATGAAGAAGAAACGTCTCCGATTGCAAAGCTGTGACCCTAAGTGTCCTTGTTTATCGGGTATGCAGTACCCGTCGGGTACCTGTTACCCGACCGATGCCCGACGGGTACAGGGATGGGCAAGAATCTATACCCGAGATAGTTAACGGGGACGGGGACGGGATGAATTCTCCGTAACGGGGAAGAGAACGTTCTGGCGATACCCGACGGGTATATCCCCGTTGCCATCCCTTACACCGGGTGATTGAACCGAGGTCACCGGTGGCTTGAGGGCTGCAAGGAGCCACTCGGGCTCACCATCCCTTGATTTAGCTCCTTTTACCCCATGTTTATTTCAACTTATTATATTTGCTCTTATAAGTTATTCATGGCCAAAATAAATTGGATTAAGTCTATTTTTGGCCCATCAACTATTGGGTTCGTCTAATTTTGACCCTCAACTACAAAACCGTCTACTGCTAGTACCCCAACTGTCAAAAACCGTTCACTTTTAGCACCTGGGCGCGGTTGAGGCTGTTTTGTTCAATGTGGAGTGGTTTTGACATGTAGGGCCCACGCGTCATCCATCTCAGTGACATGTGGGGCCCACGCATCATCGACTCAACCCCTACCTCTCCATCCTCACGGCCACTCCCCCGACGCATCCTCTCTCCGCGCACGGCGGGGTGGGCGCCGCTCCCTCGCGTGGGCGTACATGATGATGACACAGAGGAAGAAGAAGATGCTCGCCACGTAGACCGGCAGCCGCCCGCCCTTGCACAGCAACGTCACGGCGTGCTTCGCACCGAATGCATTGGCCTCGGCTCCCGCGCCTGCGCCCGCGAGCGACGACTTGCGCCGCCCCGCCAAGCTCATGGTGCCCGCGGCTCGCTCGCTACCCAGCGCTGCTGCCTCATCCTACTCCTCTCTTGATCTCCCCATGCGTCGGGCTATGTTTTCGCTTGGACCGATCGAACGTGTGCCGTGACCGCGATCAAAAAGCGGGGGAGGCCGGAGGATCGTCCGCACTAGCGAGGTAGCCGCGCGCACGGGTCTTTATGGATTGGCTAGAGAACCTGGCTGGGGAGTCAGCACCAAGGGCTTGCAGATTTGGTGAGGGGATGCCATCTTCTGATGGTTCCCACACCCTTCTCTTCTCCCCTGGCCACCAAGCGTTGCACGGGCAAGTGCAAGCAACAGATATTAATTGGATGGAAAATTCGTCAAGATCAAGCCACCGCTATCCAATTACTCATACTCACTGGTGCCTAAGCTCCCTATATAGCCCTCGAACGAAACTGCAACGAGAATCACCCACTAGGGCACTCAGACGAAGCGTTGTCGTCACCGCCATCCGCCATGAACACCAAATTGAGCTCGGCCATGGCTTCCTCTTCTTCCTTGCTTCCTCTTCCATATTCTTGATGCTTTGGTTCCTCACTAATGTTACGGCCTTGCCCATGAAACAGTTTCACCGGTGGACCTTCGTAGCAACAGGAACGGCACCGTTGTCGTGGTACACCGGCGCCACCACTGCTGCGCACGTGGCCAGACTTCCCCGAGCCATCTCCGCCCTAACCAACTCCGCAACGGTATCTGTGGTGAGCTCTTGTTCCTTTTCCACCGTCCTATTAAATCTCTACCGTTGTTGGTGCATCGGAACACGTGCACCATCATCGGTGAACCCGTGCCTACACGGGCAGACATGTCCCTGCACGCCGCAGCCCTAACCACGGGCCATCGCGGTCCTACGTGGCCGCGCGGACCTCACGCTGGCCATGCGCCGCTCGTGACCAGACCTCTTCGGGATTGGCCACCGACCGGCCACCCACATGCGCGTGCACAGCCCTGGTCAAACCCGTCGGCCCCCACATGGCGGTCAATGCCAGCGGGGCATGGTCAAAACCGCTCCATGTAGGACAAAATAGCTCTGTCCGTGCCTAGGTGCTAAAAGTGAACGGTGTTGACAGTTGGGGGTCATCAATAGACGGTTTTGTAGTTGAGGGTTAAAATTAGACGAACCCTATAGTTGAGGGGTCAAAAGTGGACTTAATCCAAATAAATTAGGATCAAAATCCAAATGACGTATTTTTTTATAATTTTTCCTGCTAGCCATATTTCTCTCATTATGTGTACTAAAATATAGAAACTGCATCAAACCAGTTTAGGCTCTATTCGGATCCCATGGTCTAAAGTATAGTTGGCTACTAAACTTTAGACTACTTAAGCACACTTGTATGTCTAATGAAGTAATGGTATTTTTGTGAAGTTCGCTAAATTTTAGATACCACTTTAGACCATATGTTTGAAGTCTCAAGCGCTAAAGTTTAGTGGCTAATAAACTTAAAACCATGGAGTTCAACACCGAGCCATATATTGGCTCCCTTCGTCAGGGATCTGACTACGGCTTCTTATGGCTGGCTCTTTTGTAAGAAGCCCCAGCCAAACGACCTTTTAAAAAATCATCTCCTTATGAGGAGCCCGGAGGAGCTAAAGTCGTTTTGTACTAAGGAGGTAGAGCTATAAAATATGGCTTCTTCTAACTCCTCATAAACTTGATACAAATTATTATAATACTACCACTGGAGCCGTTTTAGCCAAAAAAAATTCCGAACGGCTTCAACTGCACATGAGAATTATTAGCCACTAAACTTTTGCCTTGGTTTTATGGCAGAACCGTCTGAAATAGCACGGTTCCGAAGGTGCTCATCTTTCACCAGACACTAAGTATCCCAAAAGTAAGCTACATCGGACGGTTCCGTCGAGCACACCCCAAAGAAGAACTCGAATAATCCACGTTTTTCCTCAGGATCCAATAATGAGAACGAGTTTACAATACTTAGTTCATTTCATACAACAAGAGTTCTTAGAAATACATTATTATAATACCAAGTTCAGAGTGCGGAATTTAAACAGCGAAATTACAATAAACATCTACGGTAAGATACAAGGATCCATCTATGCACACCTGAAGAATCCTCCACACAACAGCCATTCCTCAAGCGGCACCTGCAACAGGGATAAATAGACCCTGAGTACACAACGTACTCGCAAGACGTACCCGACTAATGGGAATAATTTTCCAACTTCAAAGGATATAATAAGCTTTATGGTTTCTAGGGTTCCCTTTTGCAAAAAGCATTACTAGTAGTGAATCCTTATGTTTGTATTTTATTAGCAGTCATGATTAATTCATTAGCTAACCATTCTAGGTAATCGTCTATTCTACTTTCAAGCAAGAGTTGAGCAATTCATCTTTCAGCTCTTACTACGATGCTAGATCATAGACAAGTCATACTGTATTACACGGTGATTCATGAACCAATGTATTCCAGCTGGGTATCTAGAAATACATGCCCTGCTTATACCCCAAGCACAAGCAAGACCAACCCACTGCTCTCCTGTCAAGGGGTCTAGGTCCCCATCCAAACTTGGACTCCAAGCCCCACTCCTGAGTCCCGGACTCAGTGTGGTGCTTAGACCTCTACCATCTCCGCCTCCAATCAGTCGGTCCGAAAAGAGCCAGAACCCACGACAAGAGAGCAACGAGCCTTTCCGCTCACATAAGCAAGTATGTGCTCAGGATAATAAGTCTGTGACCTGACTAGAATCTAATGCAATGGACGACCCTTAACCGACACGAACAGGGAAAATAGTATAACCAAGCTATGCCCTGTTGGCCGCAGAACACAACCTATTACACCCACCAATACCCGTACCATATCCCTGCCCGGTCTCCTTTTCCTTTTACCATTTTATCATGAGAGTAATAATAATAATCACCTATTATGAGTAACGGTAGGTTACTCACGCTACCAAAAAACCTAAGCATAGCAGCTACTCGCACCTGTACTAGTAGGACTCATAGGACAAATATATTTATGCAGGTGGATTCCATAAAATGTCTATAACATAAATGCACATCACCGATATATGTATTCAGTGATTATTCAAAATAAGGTGATGCACCGGGGCTTGCCTTGGACAGGCGGGGTGTCAGCTCAGTCAGTTAGTGGCGGCTCTGGGACCTCTTCCTGCATGAGGATCTCCTCCTCATACTCCTCGATCACCTCCTCTAACTCGTGGTCTCCGATGGTCATGATCTCCCCCAACTCATTCTCTGCATGCATGCGATGATGATGCAACACTTAGTATTTTAGCAACAACAGCTCTTAAATTAAGAATATATTCACTAAGATGCTAAACTAACTCTAATGACTAAGGTGCTAAGCTACCCATCTTTTCCATTAAACAAGCATGAAACATTCAAGTATTATCTTAACAACAAAAATGCATTTTTTACTTTTGTTTACGATTTCATATATACTAAAACAATGAGTACTTAGCTACCATATTTCTCAACCTATTCTAAGGCTACAAAAATTACAGTGGGCACATAATAATATAATGAATCTACTATAAAAATTTCATGGCCAAAGCTATTACCAATTTGCCACAAAAATTCCTATAATTATTAATCTAAATAACATTAAACACTTTCAAATGATTTAATAGACCTTAGCATCAACACAAACATGTATAAACTAACCATATTATCAGATAGACAACATTTTTAGGAACTCAGAAAAATTTATTTCACAATTTTTGGACACTTATATGAATTGATATTAATTATCAAAGATCAGTCCAGAAATAAAATGATATAACTAGTTCTAATTTCCACGAAAAAGCTAAACTGATTTCGGCCCGCACGAGACGCAGCGCGCGCGAGAGCGCATGGCGGCCCGCGGCGAGGAAGCCCGCGCGCGCTGGCACATTAGCAAAATGCCCTCGCGTTATCAGAAAATAGGGCGAACACTACACGTACTATTTCTACAGACAATGACTTTGCAACGGAACCCTTGGATCTTTCTCCTCTTTACAACGTAAGGCCCCCGGCCCTCCCCACGAGCACCGGCACGACGGGCGGTAGCACTGGTGCTTGCACCGGCCATACGGGACCCACGCTGACCTATCTACGAGACCGACGCTCACCTAGGGTTCAATGTGAAGCGATGGGCGGTGGTGGCACGAACGGGGGGTGAAGCAGAGCAGGCTCTCCCCGACGGCGAGCGACCTGCAATGGCGGCAACCATGTTCCGATGAGCCACGGCGCTAACGGTACGGTAGAGATAAGGGATAAGCACTAGGGGCATGCCGTGAACCAGGCCAAAATGGTGGTTCGACCGATGATAACCTGAGCAGTGCTAGCCACATGCGCGCGACGAGCACGGTGACGAACCGTGGCGGACATGGCCACGTCAACGGCAGCGGGGAGGTGGTAGCGCTCCCACTGGTGTGCACACGGTGGACAGGGAGCCAAGGCGAGCTAATGGTGCAAAGGAATTAGCATGGGGGTGAAGTGGTGGAGGCTGGCCACGACGCGGGCGGGTGACGGGCCTTAACAGCACGATGGCTGGCAAAGCTCCAAAATTGGAGCTCGGGCGAGTGAAAGGTCCTAATATGGCTAGAGGGGGGATGAATAGCCTATTTAAAAATCTACAAATCAACTAGAGCAATTTGATTAGTATGACAAATAGCGTAATGCAAACTTGCTCTAGCTCTACAAGGGTTACGAGCCACCTATCCAACAATTCTAGTTGCAATGATTACTTAGGCACCCAAACTTGCTATGTAACTACTCACTAAGAGCTCTCAAACTCGCTACTCTAAAGAGCTCAACTAGATGAATATAAATAATAAAGCAAGCTCTCAATTCTAATTACACTAAAGAGCTTGTATCAACTAGTTTGCAAGAGTGTAAATAGGTGAGTAGGGTGATTATACCGCCGTGTAGGGGATGAACCAATCACAAGATGAAGATTAAGCCAATCACCGGGAGAATGCAAATGACAAGAGACAACCGATTTTTCTCCCGAGGTTCACGTGCTTGCCAACACGCTAGTCCCTGTTGTGTCGACCAACACTTGGTGGTTCGGCGGCTAAGAGGTGTTTCACAAACCTTGTCCACATGATTGGACACCGCAAGAACCTACTCACAAGTGAGGTAACTCAATGACACGAGCAATTTACTAGAGTTACCTTTCGGCACTCCGCCGGGGAAGGTACAACTCCCCTCACAATCACCGAAAGCAGCCACGAACAATCACCAACTCATGCCGATCCTCCACCGCTGCTCCAACCGTCTAGGTGGTGGCAACCACCAAGAGAAACAAGCGAAATCCACAGCGCAACACGAATACCAAGTGCCTCTAGATGCAATCACTCAAGCAATGCACTTGGATTCTCTCCCAATCTCACAAAGATGATGAATCAATGATGGAGATGAGTGGGAGGGCTTTGGCTAAGCTCACAAGGTTGCTATGTCAATGAAAGTGTGCAAGAGTTAGAGCTACAACCAGCCATGGGGCTTAAATAGAAGCCTCCATGGAATAGAGCCATTATACCCCTTCACTGGGCAAAACATGCTCTGACCGGACGCTCTGGTCATACTGACCGGACCCTAGACTCAGCGCTCTGACCAGATGCTCCGGCTAAACTGACCGGACGCTGGAGCCTCAGCATCCGGTCGAGTACAGTAAGGGTCCAAATCTGTTTTTCTCCGACCGAACGCGTCCGGTCCACCTCGACCAGACATAGCTCAGCGTCCGGTGGTATACCCTAGCTACTGTACCACCAAGTCAGCGCGACCGGACACAGGCAGTCAACGTCCGGTGCATTCAGATCTAGCGTCTGGTCGCTTAATCGATGCTGGCATCTCCTCTGTCTTCTTCACCCTTGCTCAAATGTGCTAACCACCAAGTGTATCACCTTGTGCATATGTGTTAGCATATTTTCACAAACATTTTCAAGGGTGTTAGCACTCCACTAGATCCTAAATGCATATGCAATGAGTTAGAGCATCTAGTGGCACTTTGATAACCGCATTTCGATATGAGTTTCACTCCTCTTAATAGTATGGCTATCTATCCTAAATATGATCACACTCACTAAGTGTCTTGATCACTAAAATAAAATGGCTCCTATATTTTATACCTTTGCCTTGAGCCTTTTATTTTTCTCTTTCTTCTTTTCCAAGTTTAAGCATTTGACCATCACCATGCCATCACCATTGTCATGATCTTCGCCATTGCTTCATCACTTGGAGTAGTGCTACCTATCTTATAATCATCTTGATAAACTAGGTTAGCACTTAGGGTTTCATCAATTAACCAAAACCAAACTAGAGCTTTCAATCTCTCCCTTTTTGGTAATTGATGACAACCCTTATACAAAGATATGAATTAAAGTACATTTGAATCCATGTTGCTTGTCCAAGCATATTTACCATATGTAAATGATATGGGCAAGTTTCATGAACTCCATATGATAGCAATTGCTCCCTCAACATATGTGCTAAGAGTTTGGATTGAAGCTTTGCACATATGCTTAGATAGGAAATATAAGAGTCAATTTCTACCAAATGATGCTAAGATATAAGAGATGGATCTTTGAAGCGTGATACCAATTGGAGTGCACCATTATACCATTCTTAGCACCATTAGTAACTAGACATACACAAAAACTAGAATACCCCATGAGATCAATATTACAAATAAGGGTCTAGTTTCCATAGAATGAACATAGGTCTAGTTACTTTAGCCTATGCTTGCTAGTTTTTCATTTCAACATTCAAACATACAACTAGCATACACCACACAAGCATGGATATTAAAAAATTTATGCCATGCAAGCAAGTATATGTAATGCACATTCAAATGCACTATACAAGTTTATGAGCTTGCTCCCCCTATTTGTATGCTCAAAATTTTAATTGATCCCCTTCCTTTGTCATATTTTATCTCTCTCCCTTTATTTCTTTGTTGTCTTTTCACTATCTCTCCCCCTTTGTTTCTTTGTTGTCTTTTCACTATCTTTGTACACTATTTCTCCCCCTTTGTCATCAATGACCACAAAGGCTTAAAGTAGAGATAGGGTAGGATTATTAATGTTAACAATTTGCACAAAAGGTGACCTCAAATTATAGATAGGTTGGGGTGAAACCATGTGCAATGAGGATCATTTTCCCAATTTGGTTCAATCTAGATTACTTGCAAAAGATATTTAACTCGGTTTAATCCAAGGACAAGCTTCTTCACATCTCCAATTAAGGGTTATCTTGTACCATGTTGAGTTAAATACTTATAGCTCATTTTCTAAATCAAACACTAGGTTTACAAGCCCACAAACATGTCATATGCTACCACTAGATCATTTCAAACATTCAAGAAATAGTGGTACCATACAAGCATCAAATTTATTTGATTTTCATGAATGAGCCTATTCAAATGTGAAATATATCTAGATGCACTAATCATGTCCTTAGCAATGGATGGATGACATGTCAATCAACTTTACCTTGCTTGGCTCGAAGGAGAGGCATGTCGTATAGTGGGGGTGCATCAACACATATTGGAGAAGTCAAGTATGTTCAATTCATTCCTTAGCTTGTAAAACCTCTTCTCATCAAGTGGCTTGGTGAATATGTCGGCAAGTTGATCTTCGGTGCCCACACTCTCTATGCAAATGTCCCCTTTTTGTCAGTGATCTCTTATAAAGTGATGACAGACATCTATATGCTTTGTTCTTGAGTGTTGAGCCAGGTTGTTGGTGAGCTTTATGGCACTTTCATTGTCACATAGCAATGGCACTTGCTTGAATCTAATTCCAAAGTCACTCAAAGTAGCCTTCATCCAAAGTAATTGAGCACAACAACTACCGGCCGAAATGTACTCCGCTTCGGTGGTTGAAAGTGCTACACTATTTTGCTTCTTTGATGACCAAGATATAAGCGATCTTTCAATAGTTGACATGTGCCCGATGTGCTCTTTCTCTCAACTTTGCATCCCGCATAATCGGAATCCGAATATCCAATCAACTCAAATCTGGCTCCTTTGGGATACCATAATCCAACATGTTGTGTATGCTTTAAGTACCTCAATATTCTCTTAGTCGCTTTCAAGTGACTCTCTCTTGGTGAGGCTTGAAATCTAGCATACATGCATACACTAAACATCACATCCGGCCTTGATGCGGTCACATAGAGTAGGCTTCCAATCATAGACCGATACATCTTTTGATCCACCATGTTGCCACTAGCATCACTATCCAAGCTTCCACTTGTCCCCATTGGTGTACTAATAGCTTTAGCATCATCTATTCCAAACTTCTTGAGCATGTCCTTGATATACTTGCCTTGACTCACAAATGTGCCATTCTTCATTTGCTTGATTTGAAGACCAAGGAAGTAACTAAGCTCTCCAATCATAGACATCTCAAACTCACTTGCCATCATCTTGCCAAACTCCTCACAAAATTCTTGATTTGTTGATCCAAAGATGATATCATCAACATAGATTTGCATTACAAACAAGTCATTTCCAAGCTTCTTGGTGAAGAGAGTGGTGTCAACCTTTCCCATCTTGAATCCCTTAGAGAGTAGGAAATCCCTCAATCTCTCATACCATGCTCTAGGTGCTTGTTTCAATCCATACAAAGCCTTTCTCAACTTGTAAACATGGTTGGGTTTCTTTTCATCTTCAAAACCAGGAGGTTGCTCAACATACACAAGCTCATTGATGTACCCATTGAGAAATGCACTCTTCACATCCATTTGGTACAACTTGATGTTGTGGGCACAAGCATAGGCTAACAAGATCCTAATTGCTTCCAATCTTGCAACCGGGGCATATGTTTCTCCAAAGTCAAGACCTTCAACTTGAGTGTAACCTTGAGCCACTAATCTTGCTTTGTTCCTTATTACTATCCCATCTTGATCTTGCTTGTTCCGAAAGACCCACTTGGTTCCAATCACATTATGATCCTTAGGCCTCTCAACTAAATCCCATACTTGGTTTCTTGTAAAGTTGTTTAGCTCTTCATGCATAGCATTGACCCAATCAACATCCTTCAAAGCTTCATCTATCTTCTTAGGTTCAATGGATGACACAAATAAGAAATGCTCATAAAATGAAGCCAATCTTGATCTAGTTTGCACACCTCTTGAAATATCACCAATGATAGTGTCCAATGGATGATCTCTTGCAACATTGGTTGGTTGAAGCACTTGCACTTGATTGCTAGCATTTGATTGATCACTTGGTTGAGATGATGAACTAGCCACTTTGTTGATCTTGCACATTGCCATCACTAGTGCTTGCTTGGACTTGATCATGAGAACCACTAGCTTGCACATTTGAGTTAGAGAGCACTTGATTCTTGTCATCTTCAACATCAATCACCTCTCTAGGCCTTATACTCACCAATGTCCATGTTCTTCATTGCATTGACCAATTGAGTGCCTCTTACATCATCTAGATTCTCATCTTCCTCTTGGGAACCATTTGTTTCATCAAACTCCACATCATGAACCTCCTCAAGAGTACCACTAGCCAAATTCCAAACTCTATAAGCCTTGCTAGTAGTGGAGTAACCAAGCAAGAAACCTTCATCACATTTCTTTTCAAACTTGCTCAATCTAGTGCCTTTCTTCAATATGTAGCATTTACAACCAAAAACCCGAAAGTATGCTATGTTGGGCTTTCTTCCATTCAATAGCTCATAAGGTGTCTTCTCCATCATGGGGTGACAATAGAGTCGGTTGCTATAGTAGCAAGCCATGTTGATTGCTTCGGCCCAAAATGAATGACTCACATTGTACTCACTCAACATTGATCTTGCCATAGTCAATCAAGGTTCTATTCTTTCTTTCAACTAGCCCATTTGATTGAGGAGTATACTTGGCCGAGAATTGATGTCTAATTCCAAATTCATCACATAACTCATCAATTCTAGTGTTCTTGAACTCACTTCCATTGTCACTTCTAACTTTCTTGATGGTTGTTTCAAACTCATTGTGAATGCCCTTGACAAATGATTTGAATGTTGCAAACACATCACTCTTGTCAACAAGAAAGAATACCCATGTGTATCTAGTGAAATCATCCACAATCACAAATCCATATTTGTTTCCACCAATGCTAGTGTATGTGGTTGGTCCAAACAAGTCCATGTGCATCAACTCAAATGCCTTAGATGTGCTCATCATGCTCTTCTTAGGATGTGTGTTACCAACTTGCTTTCCTGGCTTGACATGCACTACATAGCTTATCCTTTCTCAAATGTGACATCTTTCAAGCCTCTAACTAAGTCATGCTTAATCAACTTGTTCAATTGTTTCATTCCAACATGACCAAGCCTTCTATGCCATAACCAACCCATGCTAGACTTAGTGATCAAACATGTTGACAATTGAGCTTCTCTAGCATTGAAATCAACCAAGTATAGATTCTCATATCTAAATCCTTTGAATATCAAGTTAGAGCCATCTACACTTATATCTCTACATCATCCACACCAAATATGCACTTGAAACCAAGATCACATAATTGAGCTACCGACAATAAGTTGAAGTTCAAGCTCTCTACTAGTAGCACATTGGAAATGCTCAAATCATTGGATATTGCAATCTTACCAAGCCCTTTGACCTTGCCTTTGCCATTGTCACCAAATGTGATACTATCAATCCTATTGCTCTTGCTTTCATTGATTGAATTGAACATTCTTGGATCACCGGTCATGTGTTGTGTGCACCCACTATTAAGCACCCAATGCCTTCCTCTGGCTTTATAATTCACCTACAAAAGAAGATTAATTCCTTTTAGGTACCCAAACTTGCTTGGGTCCTTGTAGGTTAGTCACCAAGGACTTTGGTACCCAAATGGCCTTCTTCTTTGGGCCCACAATTGGTGTACCAATGAACTTAGCCTTCACACCATTGGCACCCTTATAAAGCATGTAACAAGAATCAAATTTGATTGAGGATACATTAGGTAGCTTGTCCTTGTTAGTCTTGCAATTTTGCTCTATATGCCCAACTTGCTTGCATCTATTGCAAAACCGACCATTGCCCTTCACAAAGCTAGCTTTGGGAGTGACAAAGGCCGCCTTGCCTTTCTTGGGGGTATAGCCTAATCCCTCTTTATTGAGAGAAAATCTTTGGCTACCCAAGCACTTTAGCAAGTGGGCTTCTCCACCATAGGCATTGCCTAAGGCACGAGTGAGCTCATTCACCTCCTTCTTGAGGGTTTTATTTTCCACCATAAGTGAGGCATCACAAGTGAGACCATCACTCAAGGGTGAAGTGGAAGTAGTAGTGCTACAAGAAGTGTTAGTGGGAGCAACAAAAATAGATTCATCAATAAGATCACATGTTAGTCCCACATCACATGTTATGATCACTTGCTCCTTCTTGGCTTCCTCCACTTTGACTTGCTCAATGAGAGAGGAGTGAGCCTTTTCAAGCTTAGAGTGAGCTTTGCCAATCTTTTCATGGGCTTCCATTAGCCTCTCATGAGTGGCATTGAGCTCAACAAGGGATTGCTCAAGAAATTTGACTTTCTTGTTCAATTCCTTACACTCATTTCTCTTCATCTCAAAGCAAGTATGCACTTGCTCACACATATCCATGAGCTCCTCCTTGGAGTACTCATCATCATCATCACTCCTACAAGCATCACTTTCATATTCATCATCATCACTCACATCATATTTTACCTTGGTATATTTTGCCATGAGGCATTGAAAGCATCTAGGCCCCTAGTTGGGTTTCGGTGATTAATGACAATACAAGATTACTATGACTAACGTGTGTTTTGTAGAAACAAGTAAGTTAGGTCATGGTAATGGAGATCAATTGGGCAATCAAGGTTGTCATGCCCCTACGATGAAAATCGTTTCGGTTTTCAAAGGATGGACGACAAGGTTAAGGATGACTAGTTCTAAGTGTCGATTGGAGTTGGAGTGACACTTAGAGTAGTTTAGGACTTTGTTTTTCCTTTGGCCATACTATTAAGGGGGGTATGGACGGGTAGCTTGACCTAGGTGAGTGTAGTGAGTTAGGTGTGGTGCACACTTGTTAAAACTAGCGCTAGGTAGCTCCTATGAATGCCTAAGATCCTTTGGAGCAAACTTCATTCACATATGTTCAAGAGTTGGAAGTGAATGGAGGGTCAAATGCTGACCGAATGCTGGCCTCGGTGCGACCGAACGCTGGCCGCAGGGTCGGTCAGTTCATTTGATCAACTAGACTATGTTCGGTGCGACCGGACGCTGGAGAGGTCAAGTGACCGGACGCTGAAAGGCAGCGTCCGGTCGACTCAGTAAGGTTCCAGAGAAGGGAATCTGCGACCGAACGCGTCCGGTCAGTACTGACCGGACCCTGAGGGTTCAGCGTCTGGTCGAGTCCAGTAAGGTTCTAGTAAGGGTTTAATGCGACCGGACATGTCCGGTCAGTGGTGACCGGACCCTGTCAGCGTCCGATCAATACATTTTCACTGGTTCAGCGGGTTGAACTGACCAGAGCGTCCGGTCAACATGACCAGAGCATCCGGTCACCCCGCAGAAGCTCATAACGGTTCGTTTTTCAGGCTGCCTTATAAATAGAAGCTCCTACTCAGTGTGTGGAGTTACTTTTGCTCATTTCAACAGCTGAGAAACATGTTTGTGAGTGCCAAGAAGAGCAAGGTCCTAGTGAGGTGATTGAGATTTGAGAATCCAAGAGAGTAGCCTCATTAGTGAATCAAGAGTAGCCAAGTGTGCATCCATCTTCTCATTAGGCTTCGCGTGGTCAAGTGAGAGTTCGTGCTTGTTACTCTTGGTGATCGCCATCACCTAGATGGCTTGGTGGTGATTGGGAGCTTGGTGATCACCCGGCGGAGCTTGTGGGTGACCCAACTCAAGTTGTGAGCGGCTTTGGGTGATTCGCCGTGACGGAGTGTCGAAGAATCAACCCATAGAGAGCACTTGATCCTTGCGCAGATCAAGGGGGAGCTACACTCTTGCGCGGGTGCTCCAACGAGGACTAGTGGGGAGTGGCGACTCTCTGATACCTCGGCAAAACATCGCCGCGTTCCTCTCTCTCTTTACTTTGAGCATTTACTTTGAGTATTTACTTTGAGCAATTCAATACTTGTCTTTACATTCATAGAATTGCCATGCTAGAGTAAGTTTGGAACATAGGTTGCAAGTCCTTTGTGCGTTAGTTTGATAGAAACACTTTTCTAGGCACAAGGGGTTAATTGGGCTATCCGTAGGATTTGATTATTGAAAAAAATTAGAATTAGCCCAATTCACCCCCCCACTCTTGGGCATCTTGATCCTTTCAATTGGTATCAGAGCCTCGTGCTCACGTTTTAAGCTTAATTGCTTAGAGCAAGATGTCTCACGGGGATGGACCTCCTCCTATCTTTGAGGGAGATGACTTTCCATATTGGAAAATTCGCATGGAGGCGTACTTAGAAGCTCTAGACGTTGGTATTCTTAGAGCCACCTCACAAGGCTTCTCAAAACCTTAGGATGCTACAAACCTACAAGGCGATGAGGTTAACTATGAAAAATGGAATGCAAAGGCTCGAAACACCATCTTTAGAGGCCTTTGCAAAGATGTGTTTAACCATGTAAGAAACCATAAAGACGCCCATTCACTATGGTCAGACGTTTGTGCGCTCCATGAGGGAACCAAGAGTGAGCATGAGGAACGCTATCATCTTGTGATTAAAAAGCTAAATTCATTTGAGATGCTTCCCAAAGAAAGTGCTAATGAGATGTATTCTCGTTTAAATGTTCTTGTAGAGGAAGTCAATGGGCTTGGACTTACTCAAATGTCACCATCCGACTGTTGTGAGAAAGATCTTGAGTGTCCTCCCCATTGACAAATATGGGCATATTGTGACCAGTGCTACATCAAGGTGATCTTTCCGCCGCTACACCGACACAAATCTTGGGAAAGATCAATGCTCATGAGATGTACATGCACATCACGCCACAAGATGGCTCATCCTCTACAAAGAAGAAAGAGAAGGACTTAGCATTCAAAGCTAGCCAAGATAAGGGCAAAGCAAGACTTGAGTATGAGAGCTCAAGTGATGAAGAGATGATGAAGAAAGTCTTGCTCTCATGGTGAAGAAGACCGCCAAGATGCTAAAGAAGCTAAACAAGAGTGGCATCAAGTTTGACGGCAAGAAGAAGAAGTTCTTCACTAGCTCAAGAAGAAAGCCAATCTCCGAGATGGATTGCTACAATTGTGGCGAACTTGGCCATCTAGCTCATCAATGCACAAAGCCCAAGAAAGACAAGTTCAAGAACAAGAACAAGGGCAAGAAAGATGACTCAAGCAATGAAGATGAAGATGAGAAGAAGAAGAACAAGCCATACAAGAAGAGGGATGGCAAAAAGAGGGACTTCTACAAGAAGAAGAAGAGTGGAAAGGCCTACATTGTCGGTGATTGGCTCACAGACATTGATTCATCAAGTGGATCATCCGATGATGATAGTGACAATGAGAAGGTGGCCGCCATTGCTATTGATCTTGCATCTTCACCGCCACCATCGCCATCATCCTCTACACACCTATGCCTTATGGCCAAGGGTGAACGCAAGGTAACTAAGAGTGATGATAGTAGTGATGATGAGCAAGCTAGTGATGATGATAGCGATAGCGATGATGATGATTCACCTACATATGATGATCTTGTCAAAATACTAAGAAAATACACTAAGATCATTAGAAAGAGTAGAGCTACAAATGAAAAGCTTGATGCTAAAAATGATTCACTCTTAGCTAAGTGTGATACATTGAAAAGGCTAATGATGAGCTTAGAGAAACTAATGATGCTATATCATCCAAACTCAAGGAGCTCAAATCTTCCAAGAAAGAGCTTAAAGATAAACATGATAAACTTGAGTGGGTGCACAATGAACTCATCACTAGCCACAACAAGCTAAAAGATGAATACACTACTCTTAAGATTAATCATGATACTCTTGTTATTGCTCAAGAATTTTTACCAAATGAGCCACATGATGCTACTAACCATGTTGTCAAGATTGATATAGCTACTTCATGTGATGATTTAATTGATGAGAGCATTGAGCATGGATCTAGTAGCAAAGGCAAGCAAGTGGTTGAGTGCAATGACTATGATGAGTATGTCAAGCTCAAGAGTGATAATGAGAAGCTCATGAAAGATCTTGAAGAGATGAAAAGCCACAACACCATTGTGCTAGAAACTCTTGATCATGATAAAGAGTTGATCCTTGAGAATGAGAAGCTCAAAGAAGAAAACAAGAAGCTCAAGGAAGAGAAGAAAGATGATGTTCTCAAGGAAGAGAACAAGAAGCTCAAGATTAGAGAAAGAGCATCTCAAGAGTGGGATTGAGCAAGTTTGCTAGAGGCAAGCATCTCCAAAGTGAGCTACTCATGAACACCGTCATGAAGATGGATAGAAGTGGCATTGGATATGTGGCAAGTGTAGAGAAGAAGAAGGCTCAAGCTCAACAACAACAATCAAAGCCAAAGCCAAAGCCAAAGAGATGTTTTGAGTGTGGACAAGAAGGCCACTTTGCTCATGAGTGTCAAACTCCACCGCCACAACCCTTGCCCAAGCATGCTAGACCCTTTGCTTTCAATGCTCACTACATGCTTAGAAAAGATTCTAGTGGAAAGATGAAAGTCATGTTCTTAGGACCCCCCAACAAGAGTAGGCCTAAGAAGATTTGGGTGGCTAAGTCACTTGTTGAGAAGGTGAAGGGCCCTCAACAAGTTTGGATTCCTAAAGCTTGAATCTCTTAGTGTGTAGGTGAACTACAAGACCGGTGGAAGTCATTGGGTTATTGATAGTGGTTGCACTCAACATATGACCGGTGATCCTCGTATGTTCACCTCACTAGATGAAGAGATAGATGGACAAGAGAAAATAACATTTGGAGACAACTCAAAGGGCAAGGTTAAAGGATTGGGCAAAGTGGCAATATCAAATGATCATTCCATCTCCAATGTGCTCTATGTTGCTTCATTGAGCTTCAACTTGCTATCCGTTGGGCAATTGTGTGATCTTGGCTTCCAATGCTTGTTCACCGAGAAAGAGGTTGTTGTATCCAAGGTAGATGACAATCAAGTGATATTCAATGGATTTAGATACAACAACTTATATCTAGTGGACTTCACCTCCGAAGATGCAAATTTGAAGACTTGCCTATTCACCAAAACAACACTTGGGTGGCTATGGCATAGAAGACTTGCTCATGTTGGGATGAGCTCACTCAAGAAGCTTATGAAGAATGATTTGGTGAGAGGGTTGAAGGATGTGAAGTTTGAGAAGGACAAGCTTTGTAGTGCATGTCAAGCCGGCAAGCAAGTTGCAAATACTCATCCAACCAAAGCTTTCATGTCAACCACAAGAGTGCTAGAGCTCCTACACATGGATTTATTTGGACCAACAACATACAAGAGTTTGGGAGGGAATCTCTATTGTCTTGTGATTGTTGATGACTATTCAAGGTATACATGGGTATTCTTCCTTCATGACAAATCCTAAGTTGCATCTTGCTTCAAGAAGTTTGCCAAGAGAGCTCAAAATGAATTTGAAGTGAAGCTCAAGAAGATAAGAAGTGACAACTGGAAAAGAATTTGACAACACAAACATTGAAGCCTATTGTGATGAAGTTGGGATCAAGCATGAAGTCTCCGCAACTTATACTCCTCAACAAAATGGTGTAGTTGAGAGGAAGAACCGGACTTTGATCACTCTTGCAAGGACAATGCTAGATGAGTACAACACCCCTGAAGCTCTATGGGCAGAAGCAATCAACACCGCATGCTATGCATCAAACCGCCTATTCCTTCAAAAGTTCCTTGGCAAGACACCTTATGAGTTGCTCAATGGGAAGAAGCCGGACGTCTCCTTCTTTAGGGTGTTTGGTTGCAAATGCTACATCTACAAGAAGCGGCAACACCTAGGGAAGTTCCAAAGACGTTGTGATATTGGTTTTCTTGTTGGTTACTCATCAAAGTCCAAAGCATATAGAGTATTTAATCATGCCACCGGCTTGGTTGAAGAAACATATGATGTGGAATTTGATGAATCTAACGGCTCCCAAGGAGCACATGAGAATCTTGATGATGTAGGTGATGAACCATTGAGGGAGGCTATGAAGAATATTCCAGTGGGAGACATCAAGCCAAAAGATGATGAAGATGATGTACAAGTCATTGATCAACCCTCTTCATCAAGTGTGCCACAAGATGGTGAAAAAGATGGGAGAGTAGAAAATGAAGATACTCATATCTCCCATGAGCAAATGGTGGTACAAGCACAAGATGTTGATGCTCCACAACCTCCTCCCTCAAGTGGTCAATAGAAGAAATACACCTCTCCTACAAGATCATCCACAAGATCTCATCATAGGGAGTCCATCAAAGGGTAGTAATGACTCGATCTCAAAAACTTACTTCATTTATTGCTCATCACTCTTTTGTCTCTTGCTATGAGCCTACCAAGGTAGAAGAAGCTCTTAAAGATCCGGATTGGATCAATGCCATGCATGAAGAGTTGAACAACTTCACTCGCAATGAAGTTTGGACTCTTGAAGAGCGACCAAAAGGTGCAAGAGTCATTGGAACAAAGTGGGTGTTCCGCAACAAGCAAGATGATCAAGGTGTTGTTGTGAGGAACAAGGCAAGACTAGTTGCAAAGGGGTTCTCTCAAGTTGAAGGTTTGGATTTTGGAGAGACCTTTGCACCGGTTGCAAGATTAGAAGCCATCCGTATCCTTCTTGCATATGCATCACATCATGAAATGAAACTATATCAAATGGATGTGAAAAGTGCATTTTTAAATGGCTTTATTAATGAACTAGTCTATGTTGATCAACCTCCCGGGTTTGAAGACCCTAGATATCCTAATCATGTTTATAGGTTGTCCAAGGCACTATATGGGCTTAAGCAAGCCCCTAAGAGCTTGGTATGAGCGCCTTCGGGACTTCCTCATTGAGAAGGGCTTCACCATTGGGAAGGTCGACACCACACTATTCACCAAGAAGCTTGATGGGCATATCTTCATTTGTCAAGTATATGTTGATGATATCATCTTTGGATCATCAAATGAAGACTCATGCAAAGAATTTGGTGAATTGATGTCGAAGGAGTTCGAGATGTCCATGATTGGTGAGCTTACATTCTTTCTTGGTTTTCAAGTCAAGCAAATGAAAGAAGGCATCTTCATCTCTCAAGAGAAATACACAAAAGATCTTCTCAAGAGATTCAAGATGGATGAATGTAAGCCAATCAAGACACCAATGCCTACCAATGGACATCTCGACCTAGATGAGGGAGGTAACCCGGTTGATCAAACTCTCTACCGTTCTATGATTGGTAGCTTGTTATATTTAACCGCATCTAGGCCCGACATCATGTTTAGTGTGTGTATGTGTGCTAGATTTCAAGCTAGTCCTAAGGAAACACATTTAATTGCCGTAAAAAGAATCCTTAGGTATCTTAAGCACACACCAAGCATTGGCCTTTGGTATCCCAAAGGAGCTATATTTGAATTAATTGGCTATTCCGATTCGGATTACGCCGGATGCAAAGTTGATAGAAAAAGCACATCCGGAGGGTGCCATTTGCTTGGTAGATCACTTGTGTCTTGGTCCTCCAAGAAACAAAATAGTGTGGCTTTGTCCACCGCCGAAGCGGAATACATTGCCGCGGGTGCTTGTTGTGCACAAATATTATACATGAAACAAACTTTGCTAGACTATGGTGTAGTTCTAGAAAAGGTACCTCTTTTGTGCGACAATGAAAGTGCGGTAAAACTTGCAAATAATCTGGTTCAACACTCTCGCACCAAGCACATAGATATCCGCCATCACTTTCTAAGAGATCATGTTGCTAAAAATGATATATCACTAGAAGGTGTAAGAACCGAAGATCAATTAGCGGATATCTTCACTAAACCGCTAGATGAGGCTACATTTTGTAGATTGCGGAATGAGCTCAATGTACTTGATTTTAGTAACTTCACTAAAAATTGAGCTTGTGTTGTCCCTTGCATTCATTGTAATATACAACATGTTTAATTTTTGAGCAATGCATATAGGGCTTGTCTAACATGGTTAAGATAACCGCCGAAAAGCGTGTGAAGAAGCTTAACCTTGGATCAAACTTGACAAGCAACTAGATTTACTTACAAGTATTGCATATGCATGAATGTTGTTTTGTCGTTTTGTTCCATTTGCCCTCTTATTGCCTATTTTCTTAAAAAGAATTATAGCCTAAGGCAAAATATTTTGAAAAATATGAGGGTTTGAGAGAGGTCACTCATATCAGTCCCAATTGGTGTTTATTTGGATCTTATTCAAATTGGGACTTGATTGGGAATAGGCAGCGCGAAGGAACTTTAAAGATTTGCTAGAAAAGGTGCACCGGACACTGCACCGGACGCTGCTGTCCAGCGTCCGGTCAGTTCACAGTAGGTGAATTGCTGCTGAAGGAGTGACCGGACGCTGCGTTTGTGCGTCTGGTCAGGAAGGGATCCAACGTCCGGTCGTTTGAAGAAGAAATTGGCTGTACTGACCGGACCCTGCCTGTGTCCGGTCATGGACCACCGGACGCGTCCGATCGCGATTCCAGAGGAATTGGACCTCTCTGGAATCGACCGAATGCTGGGTGGTAGTGTCCGGTCGCTACCACCGGAGCATCCGGTCAGTAGATTTCGTGCGGTTTCAGGACTCTTTTCTGTTTCCTTTCTTGTCGCGTCGGGGGACCTATTTAATCCAATCGGCCGTACTTGCTAACCTATTCCGCCGTGACCTAGCCCCTGCTCGAGCCCTCGTCGCCGCCATCCTGCTCCACGCGCCCAGTCCACCACAATCACGAGCCTCCCGTCTCCCGTGACCGTGTGCCTGGCTCTGTCCGCCAGCGAGCCTCCTCGCGCGCTCAAGCCGGACCCGTGCGCCTCCCGCGACTCAGCCGTCGTCGGCTCCCCTGCCACCAAGCGCCATCCAGCTGCCGTGCCCTAGCCCTTCCTCCTCTTTAGTAAGGCCAAATCAGTGCTCTCAATTTCATTCGCCTGTAACCTAGACCAAATTGCAAGCACTAATTTCAAATCATCCAGGGCAGTCAATTCATTCACCGTTCTTCGCAACCCTAGATCCAACAGGTTTCGAGGTTTCCCCCGCATGACGTCTTTTCTTTTTCCGGATCGCTGATCGTCAGGTCGCTTGCCCATCGTGTCAATTTTGCACCTACATTGCTTGCTTCCTAGGTCTTTCATATCTATTAGATATATTATATTTATTCGTATATCCATCTATTCTATCATGCAGCGAGTCGGTGCCGTTGAGGTTCTTCTGGCAGTTGGCAGTCATCTCAGAGCCAAGCTCACGAGTAAGGATCGAGGCCAAGCCTTAGGAGTGTCAGTTTGACAGTTGATCTTCATCAGTGGTAGTTCATCCTCTTGTCAGATCAGATGGCTCGCACCAAGAACGTCGGTGGTGGTCCAGGAGATGACGATCGAAGGCCCCCGCCTCGCCAGCCTATAGGATCGAAAGGCAAGGCAACGAAGCAGGTGACATCTAAGAAGCGCAAGTACCCTGACGCAGAGACAGTGAGAGCAGCAGCTGTTGTAGAGGCCGCAGAGCGTGCCGAGAGAGGAGGCGCTCGTAGTGGTGTTGTCATAGTAGATCCACAGCTCACACCAGCACAGAGGGCAGCAGTTGAGGAGGTTGAGCATCGTCATGGTGGTCCACCTAGGACTGTCATGATGACAAGACGTCGACTGGCTCTTGTAGAGCCTCAACCTCAGGGGGAGCCCCAGCAGGAGCCACAGTAGCAGCCCCCACCAGCAGAGCCTCAGCCAGCTTAGGAGACCTAGGAGGGCTAGCAGCCGAGGAGACCGAGCCGGCAACCCAGCTACGTCGCTCTAGTCGTACCAGTGCTACAGTTCCACCAAGGCTAGCTACACAGCGCAGGGGCTCATGCCCACCGCCTAGACCACAGGGTCCGCCTCCAGTGGTACACCTCGACTTGAGGGCCGCCACAGCCAGGCAGGTTTGCTAGCTGAGATTTGTTGAGTTTGACGTGTGGTTCCCTCCGAGGAGGGATGAGAGAGCAGCTGAGGGCTTCTATACACTGCTCCAGGAGGATTTCTATAATGCCTATCTCAACAGTGGGGCAGTGTTTAGATCTCAGTGTGTCTACAGTATTGAGTCTATTGTGGCAGCAGTCGGAGAGCATATCCGCCCCTACTTGTCATATTTGTCGGGGCTGACAGATCTGATTGGCCGGACAGGAGTTTATGTACCATCTTGGGTTCGGCAGTTTTATGCTTCACTCTACGTTGATCCGCATCACAACTTCATACACTTTGCATTCAATGGCAGAGATTACAGGGTGATGAGTTTCAGGGCCCGGGAGATACTAAGGTTACAGGATCAGCCTGTCAAATTGCATGAGGTATGTTATGGACAGCAGGAGCCTCCCAGGCGTCCTCATGGAGGTTTAGTGCCCCCTACTGATCTTGTGCGACATTGCTTCAAGGAGCCCTTTGGTGAGGGGTCGAGGAGGAACCCCAGTGACCTGACTCCTACAGCTCGTGTGCTAGAGGCCATTATCAGGAGGACACTACTTCCCAGGTTGGGATACAGAGAGGGTCTGACTCGCCTATAGCTCTGGCTCCTTAATGCCCTGATGCAGCAGACCATGTTCGACATTTGGGACCTCCTTCTATCAGAGATGGAGGATACTATTGCTGAGGGCTTCAAGGGTCACAGACAGCTTCCATATGCACATTGGATTACTTTCCTGATGCTTCAGTCTATGCATGTTAGGCCCCAGAGATAGTTGCCGAGTACAGAGGTGCCACCACAGAGTTTCTGGCTTATAACATGGCACAGAGGATCAAGCATAGCACTCCATAGGCACCAGCTCGTCCCAGTCGTCGTCCAGATATTCCAGAGTCAGCAGCTCAGCAGGACGAGATCATTAGAGGCATTGCCACCACTGAGGAGGAGCAGCTTGAGGCACAGCAGGAGATGACCGAGTCCAGTGATAGTTCGGATTATGATTATCAGACGATTCCTTAGATGCCTCCACACAGACATGATGCAGAGGCCGGCAGCTCTAGCTCAGCTCCACCTGCACCGCAGACGGACCCCGCATTGATTGCTATTCTTGAGCGGATGCAGCAGAATCAGGCACGACAGGCACAGGAGACCGTTGCCAACTTCGCACAGTTTCAAGCTCGTTAGGATGAGTTCTAGCGGCAGCAGCAGCTCCTCTAGCAGCAGCAGCAGCAGATGCATCAACAGCAGATACTCAAGCAGCAGCAGCTTATGGGCTTTATGCAGCATGTAGTGACAGCACTTGGGGCCCCACTGCCACAGCCTTCGCCCTAGCTTGCTCAGCCTGTCTCCACCACGACGACTCTAGCTGTACAGCCCAGTGGGCTTTAGAGTCAGGGACAGCCTCTAGCTTAGTTTGCTTCACCTATAGTTCAGATGTCCCAGTGGTTGTCCTCACCAGTGGTAGCCCCGCAGTTCACTCCATATCATACGGGCTTCTCACCGGAGCAATCACCCTCGCTTTTTGTGCCTGACACGTCAGTCTCCAAGAGTCTTGGAGCATCCTTCAGCGAGTTGACCGGCATGCCTACACCGCCTCATATGCATACCGCTGGTCCTTCTACAGCAGCCCCAGTCACAGTGACTACTTAGAGGCTCCCCTCGTCTAATGCCTCTTCGGATCCTACGATAGACGTACTAGCAGCTTCACAGGCAGCACCTCCCCTAGCTTAGACCCAGACCGCTTCAGCGACACTTCCTGCTACAGAGGGTCAGTCAGTACAGAGCTCAGGGTCAGATGATGATGGCGCCCAGTTTTAGCTTGCTCCTCGTACCTCAGCGTCCGGCTCATCCGCTGTAGCCCCACCGACCGACCCTTAGGTTTTGGTGTTTGATGCCAAAGGGGGAGAGGGTTCAAGTATGTAGACTCAGGGGGAACGACATTTAGGGGGAGCTAGTTATCTAGTATTAGCTTATTATATACATTTGGAGTTTTATCTGTGTGATACACTATTACTATTATGCATTCGTGTGTTACTTTCATGCATACTATTATATCTATGTGATAGTGCTATCTACATGATTGTGATATATGACATGTGTGCTCGCAACTTTACATTATGTATATGTCATATCACTTGTGTTATGCTCATTTGTCTTTGCTTCCGCGTTTATACTCCGATGCAAATGAGCTGTGTTACTCGTACTCATGCTTAATTCATATCCTTTGAGTACATTGTGTTGGCTTGGGTCATATAAGCTTGACTAACACTTTTGTTCTTATCGACAAAAGCTTATATGAACCAAGCCCGTCAAAAACCTCACTCTTTCACATACTCGAGGTGGTATTGTCATCAATCACCAAAAAGGGGGGAGATTGAAAGCATCTAAGGCCCCTAGTTGGGTTTTGGTGATTAATGACAATATAAGATTACTATGACTAACGTGTGTTTTGCAGAGATAAGTAAGTTAGGTCATGGTAATGGAGATCGATTGGAGCAATCAAGGTTGTCATGCCCCTACGATGGAAATCGTTTCGATTTTCAAAGGATGGACGACAAGGTTAAGGATGACTAGTTCTAAGTGTCGATTAGAGTTGGAGTGACACTTAGAGTAGTTTAGGACTTTGTTTTTCCTTTGGCCATACTATTAAGGGGGGTATGGACGGGTAGCTTGACCTAGGTGAGTCTAGTGAGTTAGGTGTGGTGCACACTTGTTAAAACTAGCTCTAGGTAGCTCCTATGAATGCCTAAGATTCTTTGGAGCAAACTTCATTCACATATGTTCGAGAGTTGGAAGTGAATGGAGGGTCAAATGCTGACCGGACGCTGGCCCCAGTGCGACCGGACGCTGGCCGCAGGGTCCGGTCAGTTCATTTGATCAACAGACTACGTTCGGTGCGACCGAATGCTGGAGAGGTCAAGTGACCGGACGCTAAAAGACAGCATCCGGTCGACTCCAATAAGGTTCCAGAGAAGGGAATCTGCGACCGGACATGTCCGGTCAGTACTGAATGGACCCTGAGGGTTCAGCGTCCGGTCGAGTCTAGTAAGGGTTTAATGCGACCGGACGCGTCCGGTCAGTGGTGACCGGACCCTACCAGCGTCCGGTCAACACATTTTCACTGGTTCATAGGTTGAACTGACCGGAGCGTTCGGTCAATACGACCGGAGCGTCCGGTCACCCCGCAGAAGCTTATAACGGTTCGTTTTTCAGGCTGCCTTATAAATAGAAGCTCCACTCATGTGTGGAGTTACTTTTGCTCATTCCAATAGCTGAGAAATACGTTTGTGAGTGCCAAGAAGAGTAAGGTCCTAGTGAGGTGATTGAGATTTGAGAATCCAAGAGAGTAGCCTCATTAGTGAATCAAGAGAGTAGCCTCATTAGTGAATCAAGAGTAGCCAAGTGTGCATCGATCTTCTCATTAGGCTTCGCGTGGTCAAGTGAGAGTTCATGCTTGTTACTCTTGGTGATCGCCATCACCTAGACGGCTTGGTGGTGATTGGGAGCTTGGTGATCACCCGGTGGAGCTTGTGGGTGACCCAACTCAAGTTGTGAGCGGCTTTGGGTGATTCGCCGTAATGGAGTGTCGAAGAATCAACCCGTAGTGAGCACTTGATCCTTGTGCGGATCAAGGGGGAGCTACACCCTTGTGCGGGTGCTCCAACGAGGACTAGTGGGGAGTGGCGACTCTCCGATACCTCAGCAAAACATCGTCGTGTTCCTCTCTCTCTTTACTTTGAGCATTTACTTTGAGTATTTACTTTGAGCAATTCAATACTTGTGTTTACATTCATAGAATTGCCATGCTAGAGTAAGTTTAGAATATAAGTTGCAAGTCCTTTGTGCGTTAGTTTGATAGAAACACTTTTCTAGGCATAAGGGGTTAATTGGGCTATCCGTAGGATTTGATTATTGAAAGAAAATTTAGAATTAGCCCAATTCACCCCCCCTCTTAGGCATCTTGATCCTTTTAGGCATGTCGATGGAGTGTCGAAGATGGAGGGCTTGTTGTTGATGGCGATGCTTGCTAGTGCTCTCTTGATAGACTTCTTGCCATCATCACTAGAGTCATCACTATCCGATGAGCCATCACTATCCTATGTGACTACATAGCCTCCACCCTTCTTCTTCTTTTGGAAGATCATTCTCTTTTTCTTCTTCTCCTTCTTTTCATTCTTATCTTTCTTATGCTTCTTCTTCTCATCTTCATCATTATCACTATTGTAGGGACAATTTGCTACAACATGATCGGGGCTCTTGCAATTGTAGCATCTTCTCACATATTCTTTGCTCTTTGTGTGATCTCTTCTCTTCCTTGATCCATAGCCCTTCTTCTTCATGAATTTTCCCATCTTGCGCACAAAGAGAGCCATAGCTTCATCATCAATATCACTAAGATCATCATCATCACTTGATTCTTTCTTGGACTTGCCCTTGTTCTTTGATGATGATGAGCTAGCCTTGAATGCTATGCTTTTCTTCTTCTTGTCTTCTTCTTCCTTCTTGTTATCTTTGTCATCCCCCTCCCTTTCCACATGGTATGTCTCTTGTGTCATAACATCACCTAGTACTTGGTTGGGGTGATATCCTTCAATCCTCCTCTTATGATGAGCAATCTCAACATCTTAAATCTTGGAGGTAGGCACATCAAGAATCGATGAGAGACATCATCATCCTTGATCTTTTCTCCCAGAGCCTTCAAGTCATTGACAATTACTTGTAGTCGATGAAACATCTCTGGAATGCTCTCATCATCCTTCATCTTGAAACTTGTCAACTTATCCTTAAGGATGTACAACTTGGCACTCTTCACCGCCGGTGTGCCCTCATAAGTTTCCTCCAATCTCTTCCATACCTCATTTGCTCTTTCATAATCCTTGATTTGCTCAAACACCTTGGAATCAATGGCATTGTATATGGTGTTGAGAGCCATTGTATTGCATTGCTTGTTGATCTTATCTTGGTTGGTTGGATCATCGGGAATAGCCTATTTAAAAATCTACAAATCAACTAGAGCAATTTGATTAGTATGACAAATAGCGTAATGCAAACTTGCTCTAGCTCTACAAGGGTTGCAAGCCACCTATCCAACAATTATAGTTGCAATGATTACTTAGGCACCCAAACTTGCTATGTAACTACTCACTAAGAGCTCTCAAACTCGCTACTCTAAAGAGCTCAACTAGATGAATATAAATAATAAAGCAAGCTCTCAATTCTAATTACACTAAAGAGCTTGTATCAACTAGTTTGCAAGAGTGTAAATAGGTGAGTAGGGTGATTATACCGCCGTGTAGGAGATAGACCAATCACAAGATGAAGATTAAGCCAATCACCGGGAGAATGCAAATGACAAGAGACAACCGATTTTTCTCCCAAGGTTCACGTGCTTGCCAACACGCTAGTCCCCGTTGTGTCGACCAACACTTGGTGGTTCGGCGGCTAAGAGGTGTTTCACAAACCTCATCCACATGATTGGACACCGCAAGAACCTACCCACAAGTGAGGTAACTCAATGACACGAGCAATTTACTAGTGTTACCTTTTGGCACTCCACCGGGAAAGGTACAACTCCCCTCACAATCACCGAAGGCGGCCACGAACAATCACCAACTCATGATGATCCTCCACCGCTGCTCCAACCGTCTAGGTGGTGGAAACCACTAAGAGAAACAAGCGAAATCCACAGCGCAACACGAATACCAAGTGCCTCTAGATGCAATCACTCAAGCAATGCACTTGGATTCTCTCCCAATCTCACAAAGATGATGAATCAATGATGGAGATGAGTGAGAGGGCTTTGGCTAAGCTCACAAGGTTGCTATGTCAATGAAAGTGTGCAAGAGTTAGAGCTACAACCGGCCATGGGGCTTAAATAGAAGCCCCCATGGGATAGAGCCGTTATACCCCTTCACTGGGCAAAACACGCTCTGACCGGACTCTCCGGTCATACTGACCGGACCCTGGACTCAGCGTCCGGTCCACTGATTTATGCCACATGTCATTCTGAGTTAAAACTAAATCGTTAGATTACAACGGCTAAGTGCTGACCGGATGCTCCGGCTAAACTGACCGGACGCTGGAGCCTCAGCGTCCGGTCAAGTACAGTAAGGGTCCAAATCTGTTTTTCTCCGACCGGACGCGTCCGGTCCACCTCGACCGGACACAGCTCAGCGTCCGGTGGTATACCCTAGCTACTGTACCGCCAAGTCAGCACGACCGGACGCAGGCAGTCAGCGTCCGGTGCATTCAGATCCAGCGTTCGATCACTTGATCGACGCTGGCATCTCCTCTGTCTTCTTCACCCTTGCTCAAATGTGCTAACCACCAAGTGTATCACCTTGTGCACATGTGTTAGCATATTTTCACAAACGTTTTCAAGGGTGTTAGCACTCCACTAGATCCTAAATGCATATGCAATGAGTTAGAGCATCTAGTGGCACTTTGATAACCGCATTTCGATACGAGTTTCACTCCTCTTAATAGTACGGCTATCTATCCTAAATGTGATCACACTCGCTAAGTGTCTTGATCACTAAAACAAAATGGCTCCTACATTTTATACCTTTGCCTTGAGCCTTTTGTTTTTCTCTTTCTTCTTTTCCAAGTTTAAGCATTTGACCATCACCATGCCATCACCATTGTCATGATCTTCGCCATTGCTTCATCACTTGGAGTAGTGCTACCTATCTTATAATCATCTTGATAAACTAGGTTAGCACTTAGGGTTTCATCAATTAACCAAAATCAAACTAGAGCTTTCAGCGAGCCGCAATCAAAGCGGGGTGGGATAGGCTGGAGAGGGGACATGAAGGCGGAGACACGAGCAGGAGGAATTGATGAGAGGTGCTCGCTCTCGGGCTCACCATGACACGACACGACGACGGCGGAAAATAGAGGGAAAAGAGAGGGAGAGAGAGAGAGAGATAGAGAGAAATGGAGCGCGGCAGTGGGCTCGGCTCGTCCTTGCCTCGACGGGACGCGAGCGGTGACCTCAGGAGGCCCACATGCCGGCGCTACGGACAACGTGTGCCCGCGTCCGACCGGCGTGGCCCACGCGCCGCAGTGCCATAAATGGCATGGTGATGGTGCTCGCCCATGTGCGCGCGGCAGAGACGACACGCGCAGGACCGCCAACCGCATAGAGATGCAGCGGACCGGCGCGTACGCGACGATGATGAGACGGCAGCGACAGCGTCGCAACGCGAGGAGCAGTGGCGGACGCGACGACAGCGTAGCGCGGGATGGGGCAGGTGACAGCAGCAGTAGCTCCGCGCTGCGGGCCAGCAACAGCTGAGCCATGGCCAGGCTAGAGGCGGCCACGGCCCGCCGCGCGCGCAAGCGCATGCTCGGCCAACGCGGCGACGTCGGGTGCCCAAGCGCGGTGATCGCGGCCACGCGACCAACCAACCCGAAACCGGTAACACACACGAATTTTAAAGGGCTCAACATAACCAAACGGTTGCTTTAGGACCTAAATCATCTTCACCATGCTCAAGATGGCACATGAGACTACCAGATCGAGCTATAACACTACACCACTCCTTAACACAATCTCTCACAATAAATTGCTAATCATAGTAGTGTCTAACGGTTGGAAGACTAGAAAATTTCTAAGTTTTTGAGCTGAATTTGTTGTCAAGTTCCGTTTCTAGACTATTAGAAATACCAGCTAGTAACAATATTTTTTGACCGCAAGTGTTTCATTGTCATCTACAAAGTTTGTACTTCCAACTTTATTAAAGTGACACATATATGTTCTATAGCATTTTTGCTTAATAAAAATTGGTTTTCAACCTTAAGTGATATAACATGACTATTGAATCAACTTTCGTTTCGCATTTTTGTTGATCGTCTTGAGTTACGGAAATTGATCTACACACTTATCACATGCATTAAGACATAAACATTTTGCTCATGATATGTTTTAGTAAATGATTTACGGTGTAACACCGAGGATGTTACTGGTTTTAGGGGCTCCGACTCTTCCATGCAATCACTATACAACATTGTAGATTACTATAGCAAGCAAAAAAAAACTTCTCCAACTTTGGCACAAAACAACATGAAAGGAGGAGCCGCCGCCGAAGGCATGATTTTAGCTGCTCCACAAGTTCCGCTATTGTGGCGGAGCCAGAGCTAGTTGGAGCTACTCTAACCACGTCTTTAGGATAAACCGTAGACCATCAGACTAGCCCTAACAAAATTTTCATCTATTTATATATCCACTTAGAAAAAGGTCACTTAATAAAACACTTCTCAACAGATTAAGCTGGAATACTAGACAGGGCGCGGTAGATCGCACGCACATTTTCTACACATGACCGCGGCTGTCTCCCGGCCCTCCTAAATTAACTCGCGTCACCTGCCGGGCTGCCGCAACCAAAGGATTGCGTTCCACGGCCACACACGGCCGGCCGGTCAGCTCCAACCCGGCCGCGCGAGCGGCGAGCACGCACCGCCCTGATCACAAACCGGCGGGCCGGTTAGCTGAAAAGCAAGTCAAAATACTATTTCAATTAATTTGTTAAAAAAATATTTCAATTAAAAAATAAGCTAAAAATACGAATTAAAAACAAACGGGAAGGTCCGGGGCCGCCGGGGGCTACATCACACCGACCCAACACGGGACCGGCATAAGAGAAAATCGACGGAAAAAAAAAGGGACGGGAGCGCGTACGGAGATAGATATCTTGTCAGTTGTCACATCAGGTTAGCGTGCGGGCATGCATGAGGATCGTGCCCTGGCCGACGAGACCAATCCAAAGCACGGGTACTCTACTTACATAAGTTTAACTAAATTTATAAAAAAATATATTCTTTAGGTAAATTAATTATAAAAATATAATTCATAATATTTACGTATCATACCTTCATGTTTATTTATTTATTTATTTATATATTGGGTTAAAATTGAGAATAGTTGACATCTTGAGAAGCAAGAATGACAATTTTGTTGGTAGGGAGAGGGTCTAGTCCAACCGATTTTTTTTTTTAGAAATACTCAGGCACAGTTGCCTGATAATCTGCTTATTCGTCAGTCGACGGACTCGTAAGAAGATGAACGATTGACTAATTAACTCCGACGCTATGCCCAGCCAGGCACCGGCCGGCCGACGATCTCTCCCTGGCAGCCAGGCACAGCGTGCCGGTCCACTGACGCCGCTATATAGCTCAGGGGCGCTTGCACATTAGGGGTTCGTGTGCGGTGCAGTCCAGGGCACACAGGCAGAGGTAGGTATAGCCAGGTCAAGCAAGCAAGGAAGGCCCGGCGGCCCGACGCGCGGTTCAGCACACTACAGGAAAACGCCTCTTTGCCGACTGCTTGCCCCGGTCGACAAAGGCATAAACCCAGTCGGCAAAGGCTTTGCCGACCGCAAAGCCACGTGGCAGTCGGCAAAGAGCAGTCGGCAAAGTCTGGGTTGGCAAAGGCGGATTTGCCGACTGCCACGTGGCACACAGTCGGCAAATCCTTTGCCAACTGCCACGCCAGCAGTCGGCATAGCCACGTGGCGCCGTCAGCCCTGACGGCAGGCTTTGCCGACTGCTGGTTCCTCGGCAGTCGGCAAAGAATTTTTTTTTCAAAAATTGTTTGCCGACTGGCCGCCAGCTCGGCAGTCGGCAAAGAAAGAAAATATTTTTTTTTGAAATGTTCTTTGCCGACTGCTTTCGGAGTTGCAGTCGGCAAAGATTTGACCTCTTTGCCGACTGCCTCCCATTGCAGTCGGCAAAGACTCTGTCCTGGGGTTTTTTGCCCAGCTTTGCCGACTGTAATTTTTTTTTTTTTGCTTTTGTTTTCTGTTTTCTCGCATCAAAACCCTGCAAAATCACAAATTATAATCCAATTTCACCAGAAGCACCGGTAGCACCATTTATATCACAATTTCATCACATTTGTCGCCAACATCACCACATATATCACAATAACGCACAACATCACATATATCTCACATATATGTCACAATAACAACCACACAAGTGCATTACAACCATCACATGAAGTCCAACACGTCGAACACCACAAGTCGACGTCCATCACACGAAGTTCAACATAACAAGTCTAGGTCCATAACGAAGAAAAGAAATACATGACAACAACTTCGATGATACGGTGGATACATGATAACAGAATCGACAAGTACCTAGCTCGTCGCGTCGTCCCCGGTCTCGTCGTCCGCTCCGCCCCCAGAGCCCCTAGGGTTTGCCCACGGAAACCCCCTTGGACCAAACTGAGGCGCCTGCGCGTACTGCCACCCTCCGCGCACCGGCGGCCACGAGTACGTCGGAGGAGGGCCACGCGGAGGTGGATACGGTGGATAGGGTGCAGGTGGTGGATACGACATCATCTGATGGCCGGGACCTCCAGGAGACGGGTTCGAACCCGCCGACTGTACCTGCACAAGTTAAACGCCAAGTGATGTCATTAGTATCTGCAGCATGGACGCACAAGTTAAAGCAAGAGTCAATATACTCACCGGGGCCCCTCTAGGAGCGACAGGAGCAGGCACAGGAAAAAACTCTGGAGGAGGAGGCGGTGGAGCGAACATTGGAAGAGGAGGCGGTGTAGACGCCCCGGGCGTCTGCATGGACTGGAAGAAGCTGGCCATGTTCTGCATCTGAGTGTTGTAGTGCTGCTGCAGGCTTTGCTGGTAAGCCATCTGTTGCGCCATCATCTACGCGTGCAACGTGGCGATCCTCTCCTCCATCTTGGCCTCCATCTGGGCCTGCAATATTACATCCGCAGTGTTGATTGTATGTACAGGTGCGAAACGAGTGAACGACGAACGAAACGGCACTTACCTGTGACGCTGACTGCCGCCGGGGCGCTACGGGGATGTCGCTGGAGCTCGTGGGCGTGGATCAAACCTGGGTCAGCGTAGGAACCTGGGACGGGTCGAGGGCGCTGTGGGCCATGTAGTAGCGGCCGTGCTGCTTCCCTGGTCCCAACCTCTGCAGGAGGTCTGTGTCCAGGGGCTCGGCGGTGGGGTCGAACGTCTCCCCGTAGCACTGGCGAGCCGCGACGGTGTACTCGGTGGCCTTCTCGTAGGCGGTGGGGTTGGTGTACGCATCGGGCCCGTCCTCTGGGTTGTAGACGTTGTTCGGATCCGTCGCCTTGCCCTTGTGAGAGAGGAGGTACGCGGTGTACTCGTTGATTTCCTGCCCACCGTGCGTCTGCGTCTGCATTGAAAACACAAACATGGTTACAAGTATTGACAATTGAGCGCAAGGATTAAGACATGAACGGACGCATACCCATCTTTGCCGACTGCTGACGGAGTGGCAGTCGGCAAAGGTGATGGTGTGGATGGCGTCAACCATGGCCTGCCTTTGCCGACTGCAATTCTTTGCCAACTGTCTGGCAGTCGGCAAAGCCAGGCAGTCGGCAAATCCTGCTTTTCACATGTGGAGATGTCCAGGTTTTAGCCACCCGACGTCGCCACTTGCTCGAAACTTTCTCAAATTTTTACCACAGCCTCCGCATGCGATGACAAGACACGTCGTCAAGTTTCGTCATTTTCGGACTCCGTTTCGATTTTATAAAATTTAAAAACACTTTTCACGCGCGTGGCTCGGCGTGTTCCGACACCAACACGGTCGAAATTTCACGCGAGGCCCCGCACACGGCCTCAACATGCTCCAAACATCATGAATATCATTTTCTGAATGGCCAGATTCTATTATTTCATGTACCTGCAGTTCAAATCTGGAGCTGCCGGAAAAAAATCAAAGAAACAGAAAAAATCTACGGAATATAGCAAAATAAATCAAAATGATCCCAAACTTGGAATATATCATGTACTTACTGTATCAAGGCAACACAAAAAAACTGGGATTGAAAATCAAAAAAAATAAAAATTCTTTGCCGACTGCCAGGGAGGATGGCAGTTGGCAAAGCCTGCGCCTTTGCCGACTGCTGACGGAGTGGCAGTCGGCAAAGGTGACGGTGTGGATGGCGTCAACCATGGCCTGTCTTTGCCGACTGCAATTCTTTGCCAACTGCCTGGCAGTCGGCAATGCCGACTGCAGGAAATTCCAGTTGGCAAAGGGACCTCTTTGCCGAGTGTCGAAAAAAAAAACAGTTGGCAAAGAAAATTGCAGTCGGCAAAGAGCCAGTTTCCTGTAGTGGCAAGCGATGCTTTTGTGTCTGCAATTGCACACTTACACGACTAGGCAGGACGTCTCCAAGCATGGGCGGCACCAGGGGTATTCCATGTATGCCATGGAATACCTAAGATTTTGGTAAGGAAAAATAAATATACATAATATACATGTACATTCCGCTGTCTAATTGGACCAAAATCCCACGGATGTCAACCCACAAGGCCACAAGAAACAGACCTATAGCGGCCAGCGTTGCTCCCTTCGTTGCTTGTTCAGCACCTCGCGTGCTGTGTCCCAAGCTAGCGGCGGCAGTGGCCTGAGCAGCGGCGCATCTGCATCCCGAAGAGCGGATGCTGCTGCGGACTGTGGTGCTGCCCTGAGGCGGTAGCCGCCGGTGGCCAGCAGCAGCAAGCAGACGAGCAGCGCATGTCCTCTAATTTAGAATGAATCACAATTTATAATCTTAATTGATGTAATTTAGAGTGAAGCACTATATGTCTATGTGTTTGCTGCAATTTAAACAAATTTATTTGTCCATGCTATTGGGTGCTACTTTGTTTAGTATCGTGATGAAATTCTAAAAATAATTTTATTTTTTCTTTTTACATTCTGTTTGTAAATTGTAATGCACATGAAAAAGAAGTGTGTTAGCACTAGCATATTTGTATTGTGGGAGAAAGCTAGCACTTGTATGGACGAGTTAAGACGTGAACGTCTTCCTCCTCGCGCGCCCTTCTTTCTCTCCGCGCGCCCTAGCTTTCTCCCCCACCTCGCCTCCTCCCTAGGCGCCCTGGCCAGCAGCAGCCTCGCCGTCAGCCGCGCCGCCCACCTCCCGCCCCCGCCACTCCGCCCCGCCATCTACTAACCACAGGGTGGAGCACCGGCGGCCTCCTCGTCTTCGTCCTCGCCGCCGCCCACCCTAATCCCAGGGTAGGGCGCCGGCGAGCTTTGCCGCGACGCCCCGCCGTCGACCCTGCCCAACTGCCTTCTCCCGCCGCCTCGGAACCCTAGGCGCCTTTTTCTTCCTCTCCGACACGGGCGTGGGTGCGGGCGCGTGGGTGCTCGACGCGTCGTGCGACCATCGTGTAATAACTTTTTTCTACATGAAATACCCTGCTGCAAGATCCTAGCTCCGCCACTGGCACCAAGGGCTGGCTAGCTCGGGGAGTCGGGGCACTCGGCGGAGCAAGAGGTTGAAGACGACTGACGCTTTTTTTTTTTCTCGCGCGCGTCGCTGGATACATGCGTCACATCTGAGCTTTTATTTGTCGACGACTTCATCAGAAGAAGAAAAAAAGGTGTTGGAGTGACGGGCATGGGCATTCGGTCGGGCCAACATGGAAAACGCGTTTGATTTGTACACGACGCGACGTAGCAGAGGAGGAGGGTCGGGACTCGGGAGGAGCAGGGATATTCTCCGCCACGCTTTCACCTTTTACCGCCGGTCGCCATGCAGTGATTCGATCACTGACAGTGGCGCGCGCACGTACTGCTACCGCATGGTATACTAGGAGTACGTACGTGTGCTACTCCTACGCACGCACGTGTCCTCACAAATTACTACGGCTCGCCACCACCCACGTGCTATGGCATCGTTTCGTGCACCTGCGCCCTAGTACATTTCATGAAGAGAGATTATTGTTCGATAGCCATCTTAACCTGCCGCCTCTCTAGCCATTGTTAACGAGATGTTTCATGTAAGCACAAGATAGCTCTACTTGCTTGGCTACCAAAATTTGCAATATTAAAGATTTGAAAGGCAAAATTTGCTAAAACTCGGAGAGACAATATTTACCACATATTTGACATGCTAACCGTGAGACATTGACAATAATTTTAGTAGCAAACCAAATGGTCGTTAAAATCTTGGTTTACCCAGGTATTGACAATTAAATTTTAGCCACCAATCAATTGGGCTCCATGTTTTTCAAAAGTAACACATAAAAAGCAGGATATTGAAATAATGATAAGCATACATTTCATACAATAATATAGTAAGTTTTTTTTGTTTGGATTAGGGTTTTAGAGTCTCACTAATTTCATCCTGCATCATATTAAAAAATGTTGGTTGGCCCAACACTTTATTTGATGAAAAATATAACTAACACTTTTTATAGGGCGAAAAATATATAACTAACGCCGAAAATGGCCCAAGGTGCTAGATAGCCAAGCGTCAACGTACTAGTTAATAATGCTCTTTTCATCCAGGGGCACGGTTTCAAGGCATTGGGAAACAGGACGACAACGAGTTGATGGGGCTCGATTTCATTTTTCACGTGGTGGAATCGACCAGACCCGTACCTGCGACTCCCTCCCGGCCTCCCACATCCAACAATATGATCGACAACTATTGTTCGATTAGAGTACGAATTAAAAGCCAGATGTGAATGATAAATTCTAGAATTTACTTTTTTTCTTGCGTGTTGTTCAGATGAACATAGAATCTCTAACTAGTAATAGTAATATTTTGTGCCGTAATATTTCACGGTGTATGTCTTTAATTTGTCTAGCGAAGTTTCTTTATCACGTGTAAATTACTCTGTGATGCTATAACACGATCGTTTAATCAAGTGTATCCCAACAAGTTTTTTTAAAAAAAGTGTATCCCAACAACGACGGGCAATCGGTCGCTACGTACAGCTTTCACTCAATCAAGATATTTCGAGGCCTTTATTGGCTCACAACGACCCAGAGTACGTATCTGTACGTAACACAAATGCTACAACTTTACAACAAGGAGTCTCTATATATGACACTGCTAACTCACTGTGCCAAAACAGTAGCAATGAAACAGATGGCTTCCCTTGTCATGCGTCTGTTGTGTCACCGTCTCTATCTCTGTAGCCCGATGCCGGGACTAATGCGAGGTTATAGTTATAGTTTAAGCCTCCCATGCAAGCTAAACTCCCAACACGTCCCAAGATCTTGGTGATGGTGCTAATGGAGTGCACCTTTCTAGCTACGTACTATGTACTAGTAGTACCTTTGAAAAGGAAATATACACAAACACACACACCAAAAAAATAAATAAAGCCCAGCACAAGTGGGGTTGGCCCACGGCTTGCATAATTTCGAAGCTCCAAACTGGTAAAAGCCGAGGGCAGGGCACACACCCCAGAAAAAAATTCCAAAGGGGGAAAGGGGGTGTTTCATGTGCTCCCAAGCCCAAACGAGCGGTTGTCGTGCCTTCCGTACGCGTGCTTTTGACCGCGCCACGCCCTGTAGTTAAGTGCTGGACTGACTAGAGGGGTAATGTGATGCATGCGTACGATGACCGCGTCTCTCTGGCGACCAGAGGCCCCCAGGGGCCAGGGCATGGCGCTTTCTATTTTACCATGCATGGTTTAATTCATTTGTTGCGTCGGGTAGATCGATCGAACCTCTCGATCGTACTACTTGGCTGCCCGGCCTATTAAAGACGTGTTTAGCTGCTGCCTGCCTCAGCTGAAAAGTACAGGGTCAGGTAAGTCTTTTGGTACGTGCAGTACTATAGTAGACTGTGGACGCATTATTTGATGGGCAAGTACGTACGAGTAGACCAAGTACTTGTATATCCCGAGATATACGTACGCAGCATGCATGCATATGGCAACCGTACCCTGCTCATGAGTTCACCACACTCCACACACGTCCTCGCAGCATGCATGCACCAAGGTGTGTTTGCGCTGGCCAGTTCCCTGCGCGCCCATGCATGGCCCCGCCCTGTCGCTTAGACACGACGGACCTGGCAGCAGCAGATAAACGACTTTTTATTCACTTCAAAATTTGGCTTTAGTCCCGTTATTTTTCACGTCCAGAACTAGAGAAACCTTTAGCTCCGGTAAAGGTCCCTGTCCAACGGCTGCTGCGGCAGGCTTTTGCTGCAGGGGACCTTTAGTCCCGGTTGGAGCTACCAACCGGGACTAAAGGTTAATTTTTATTCCCGGTTGATCCCTCCAACCGGAAGTAAAAGTCTACTCCTGGCTGGAGGCTCCGTTCGGGACTAGAAATCCACCTTTAGTCCCCGTTGGAAGGCCACCAGCACCTTCATCTCTTCCCCTCTTCTCAGCCGCCAACAGCGCCCTCAGCTCTCTCTCTCTCTTCCTCCCCACGCTATCCACTCTCTTCTCCCCCACGCTATCTCCCTCCCCTGGCGGCGCTCCCCTTCCCTTCCCTGGCGGCGCACCCCTTCTCTCTGTCTCTCTCCCACTCCTCCTGGCAGCACATGGCGGTGGCGCCCCTCCTCGATGGCGGCTGGCGGCCCCCACATCCTTGGCGGCGGCGGATCTGCCCCTCTACTCCTCGGTAGCGACGAATCCCGCCTTCTCCTCCTCGATGGCGGCGGATCCCGCCTTCTCCTCCTCGGTGGTGGCGGATCCGGCCCCCTCCTCGGTGGCGGCGGTTCCGGCCTTCTCCTCAGAGGCGGCAGATCCGGCCCCCTCCTCCTCGGTGGCGGCGGATCCGGCCATGTGGAAGAGCTGAAGATGGTAAGCTTTATGTTTTACTCGTGCAGACTATCATTAATTTGGTGAAGGTTTATCACCAATTCTCCTGGCTATCAGCCATGAGCTGACACTACTGGACGCAGGGTCTTTGCCGAGGGCCTGAAGCCCTCGGCAAAGGCTCTTCAGCCGTCGGCGAAGGATTTGCCGAGGGCAGCCCTCGGTGAAGAACCCTCGGGAAAAAAAACATCGGCGAAGGAGTCTTTGCCAAGGGCCTTTTATCGGGCACTCGGCAAAGTATTTGCCGAGGGCTAACGGCGGCCCTCGGCAAAGTAAAGTAGCCATTAGGTACGCGGTTATTTTCCACGGCGTCTTTGCCGAGGGCTGACATACAGGCCCTCGGCAAAGAGCTTTGTTTTGGAATTTATTTGCTGAGAGCTATACCGTAGGGCCCTCGGCAAAGACCTATTTTCTTTTTTTTTCTCGGAATTTCTTTGCCGAGAGCTATATCGAAGGCCCTCGGCAAAGACCTACGTTTTTATTTTTGTCTCGGAATTTCTTTACCGAGGGCTGTGTTCAAAACCCTCGGCAAAGACCTACTTTTTAATTTTTCCTGGGAATTTCTTTGCCGAGGGCTATGGTTAAGGCCCTCGGCAAAGACCTGTTTTTAATTTTTCCTGGGAATTTCTTTGCCGAGGGCTATGGTCAAGGCCCTCGGCAAAGACCAGTGAAAATTTTCAACATTCCACCTGTTTCTTGCTTTCCATGCAGACAAAAAATATATATATATATTCAACAGCAGAAATATCCCACAAATATCACAATCATCACATATATCTCACAAATATCACATATATCTCACAGATATCACATAGATCATCACATGTATCATCACAAGTCCAAATTCAACAATTCCATAAGTCCACAATCTAACTCAAGTGTCAAGTCCACAAGTTCAAATCCGACTGAGGCTGGCCAACCTCTCCAACCGTCTGGCCTCTGCGTCACCAACCTTCCCAACCGTCTGGCCTCTGCGTCGAGGGTGGTGTAACGAAGCCTCCAGAATCAGGTGACGCACGAGGGGGTTATTGGAACCCGCCGACTGAGGCTGCACAAACAATTGTATGCTTATGTGAGATTGCAGTAATTATTCTAGGACTACAGTTTTAGTATTTAGACAGAAACCTATCAAATTTTTTATAGCTAGTGTTGTCTGGGTTTCTATGTCATACAAGCAAATCAGTAGCTAGTGTTCTCTGGGTTTCTATGTCACACAAGCGAGAAGTGAACTTTAACGCTTACAGGAGTAGCTGCAAAAGCGTGCGGCACCTGAGGCGGAGGAGCTGACATCTGCACAGGCACACCCGTCTTCTGCCCAAGAGCTTGCATGATTTGCATCATTTCTGCAATCCTGACCTCCTGGGCCTCCCGAGCGGCCTGCTCAGCCTCCAGCCGAGCAGTGAGGGCTGTGATCTGCGCCGTCTTCTCGTTGTTCTGGGCCTGCAACATTGCACTCCAATATTTCAGTAATGCAAATCTAACTCAAGTGTGAGAATATTAATTTACGACGAGTAAAACAAGAATTACCTCGAGCGCATCGACCCGCTGCAGTGTCGGAGTAGGCCATGAGCGTATGGGCTGGCTGGAACTCATGCTCTGTGCTCGGAGCTGGCTCAGAGTGGGAACAGTGGTGGGGTCGATGGCGGCGTTCGCAATCCACGTCCGGCCGTGCTTCCTGCCACCACCGAGCCTCATGATGGCCTCGGCATCAATGGGCTCGGTGCGGACGTCGTACTCTGGCCCGTGCCGCTGCTGTACCGCCGACGTGTACTCCTGGACTTTAGTGTACACGTTAGGGTCGGAGTAGGCCTCGCGAGGGGCAGCCGGGTCCCAGGTGACGTCGCCGGCCACCCTGGTCTGGTGGGACATAGCCCACGCCGTGAACATCGAGACATCCTCGTCCGGGTGCGCAGCCTCCTGCGAGAAAGGCGGCAGGTGGTGAGCAATCAGGCATACGTTAAGCGTGAAACTAAATAGAAGAAAAATCACTTACATATGCCGATTTGAATCCAGGGAGACTCCTGCTGCCTTGATGGTGAGTGGCAGCTGGCCTGAGCATACGCAGTGCCCGCTGAGACTCGTGCTTCTCTATGTAGGCCGGCGTGAACCACCTAGCCACGATCATTGTCCAGGCGTCGGCATGCGCTCGGCACCACCAGGGAATCACCTACAAGTCAACGAGTGTTTGACATATATGAAGATGAAATTGAACATATTTAATTCAAAAACAAAACAATATCAATGTTATTCATGTACCTCAAGGTACTGCTCCTGGGTCAGCGTCATCTGTCGAGCCTCCCTCTTGGTGACTGTCATTCTACGAGCCGACGCGTAGTAGTCTATGTGGGCCTGGACGCGCGCCTCGTGAAACATGTCGGTGACATACTTCCTACAGGCTGCATGCGCCACACGATCAGCGAGGCCCTCGGTTCCTTCTTCGGCCCTGAAAAACCTCTGCATAAAAGATGATATATCCAATCGTTATTTGAAAAAAATAGAATTCAATGTGAAGGATTGATTAATGTTGTGTGAGAGGAACTTACCCAAAACTCAGCAAGTATCCGCTCCTGCTTGTTGCGGTACTGGTCGTCCTCGCCCAGGGCGTACCTGTCCCACGTGTAGGCTGGCTCTCGGGCCTCCGACGGCAACTCCACAATGCCGGGGAACCACTTCCGGCACAACACACCCAAGACGGTCGCGGGAGAGCGCAGAGGAGTACCTGACAACACCTCCCAAGCCCTGCACAAGTAAGAAGAAAATTTATCAGTTTCTCTTTCGATTTCAAACATATCATATGAAGTAGTTGTGATATTTATATTTACTTACTTGGATGTTTAGAAGGGAGGAATTGATGATGCTTGTCGAACGACGAATACTTGCCACCATTTTTCAACCAAATAAACCTCACAGCTTTCTTGCATAGTGGGCACGGGAACTTCCCGTGAACACACCAGGCGCAGAATAACCCATACGCCAGGAAATCATGCAGAGAGTAGTGATACCAAACGTACATTTTGAAGCTTGACCTTATAGCTCGGTCGTATGTCCATACCCCTCCCCAAGCTTTTATCAATTCGTCAATCACAGGCTCCATGAACACTCCCATATTACTTCCTGGGTGTCCAGGAATTATCAACGACAAAAATACGTTCTGTCGTTGGAAGGCGATGCCAGGGGGGAGGTTGAGAGGGATAGTGAACACAGGCCAACATGTGTATGGGGAAGACATCAATCCATAAGGATTGAATCCATCTGTTGCGAAGGCGACACGTACATTCCGAGCCTCAGCTGCTTTCTCAGGATGTCGATCATTAAAGTACTGCCATGCTTCAGCATCGGATGGATGAACCATCTTGTCCGGATTGTACCGCTTGCCATTCTTGTGCCATGTCATCTGTTTCGCAGTTTCCTCGGTCATGAAAAGTCGTTGGATCCTCGCTATGAAAGGAAGGTGACGTAAGACTCTCGCGGGGATCGTAAGCTGCACCTTTTGGCCATCACCAGATACTACCTCCAGGTATCTGGAGGATCCACACTTTGGACAGTACTTTGCATGCTCGTGTTCTTTCCAAAATAGGACACACCCTTTTGGACAACAATGTATCTTATCATATGGCATCTTGAGCGCACGAAGGAGTTTTTCTGACTCGTACAAGTTGGGGGGCAGAATGTGGTTCTTCGGTAGCATGGTGCCAAACACAGTCAACATCTTATCGAAGCCTTCTCGACTCAGGTTTAACTCGGCCTTCAGCCCCATCACACGCCCAATGGCATCCAGCTGAGAAATATTTGTATGCTCGTGAAGGGGTTTAGACGCCGAGTCCAACATTTTGTAGAAGGCTTCTACGTTTGCCTCCATCTCCTCCTTGTCACGTCCTTCAGCGAACTGAGCTTGGTGAGCGTCATCTATCATGTCTGCTACCCCAGCATCATCATCAAAAGGCTCGAGACGTGGTCTCACCACCTCCTCTCTGATACGATCGGCTTCACCATGGTAGATCCACCGGTGGTAGCCCGGCGTATAACCATGGTACACAAGATGTTTACCCATGGTCTGCTTGTCCACCCTTCTCCTGTTGTCACAGTGGCTGCACGGACACCAAACTAGAGAATGCCCTTTAGCTACACCCTCGCCAAATGCATGTTTCAAGAAGTCATCTATCCTCTTCACCCAATCCACGTCGTAATCGTTTCGACTTCTTCGCCCCGTGTACATCCACTGACGGTCCTCCATCCTTTGACAAATACATCACCGAGTAACGTAACCATCAACTGCACCTAGCCGGTGTTCCTACTGTCTAATAGGTGAGGATAGATCCTAATCCCACCCGCGTATGCGTAGATGAGGTCAGTTTCCATGCTCCGCTCCTATCCGAGACAGAATTTCGGCAGCACCTCTCCGATGTTCTCCCAATACACGTCCTGCAAAGAAGTTTGTGTATTCGGAGAACAATGGGGAGGTGCTGCCGAAATTCTGGCTCGGATCGGAGCGAAGCATGGAAACTGACCTTATCTACGCATACGCGGGCTGTCCAAAAAACGTGGACAATCCAAAACAGATACGGTCAGATACACACAGTGATCTGCATGCCTCCAACCGTATCTCTTTCGGACGGGAGACGCCTAACTGGTTTACGCAGTCTACGACAAAGATACAGGAGTAGAGGTTGTTTATACCTAAGGTGGCGGTGGAGACAGGGTAGCGGGGCAGTGGCGAGTCGGGGCAGTGGAGAGTCGCAGCGCCGACGAGGACGATCGACTACTCTGAAGCTCCTTTGACGTCCTCTGCTCTGCAAAAAAAAAGGGTATAAGTTAAAAATTTCGGCAGAACCTCCCCTGTACGGGGAGGTTTCCAAAACCTGCAAAAAAAATTGGCTCGATGGCCAACACCCACATTCACGGCACAAAGGCCGACACATCAACAATGGGAGGCACGAAGGCCATCCACATCAAAAAACGGCGCGATGGCCGACAACCCATGGTTTTACCTTCTACTCGACCGAGGGACGGGGAAGTGAAGGTGACGGCAAGGTCGTCCAGACGAGGCCGTTATCCAGAACCACCTGCATTGCATGCCCAAGTAATTGCTTCAAAACATGACCCGCTTAGACAGTGAATAAAACAAGTGCAACTGCAGAAAAGTACTGAACCAGTAAATCCTAAATTTTCCGGGCTGTAAGTAAGCACATTACACTTTTCTCTTCCTATAGGAGTTAATTCCATTCATACTTAATAGCGAGCATAAATGTTGTTATTCAGATTTTGCTAAGCTTTGTAGTAGAATCATTTCAAACGTCCCTTTACGGATCAGTTATGCAGAAATAATCATCAGTTCACTAGCAACAAAGACTAATCCATGCAAAAGCAATACAATGATGCGCAATAACAACATTTCAAGGTTTCAGGTCAAGATTGCGAAATCAAGGTGACTTTGTAAAGAAGAGACTGGGGAGGGAGCAGAGGCACCGAACCTTCCGGGCGACGACGGCGGAGGACGCGGCCGGGGCGGCGGCGGGCCGTGGGCAGGCGACGGGGCGAGACGACAGGAGAGGAGGAAACGGGGGGCGACGGGGGAGGGGCGGCGGCGGCCTGCGCGGCGGCGGCGGGCGAGCGCGCGGCGGCCTGCGCGGCGGCGGCGTCCGCGCGGCGGCCAAGCGCGCCGTGGCGTGCGCGGCGGCGGCGGGCGAGCGCGCGGCGGCCTGCGCGGCGGCGGCGTCCGCGCGGCGGCCGAGCGCGCGGTGGCGTGCGCGGCGGCGGCGGCGGCGGCGGGCGAGTGGCGGCTCGGGCGGGCGCGGCTTGGGATAAGGCCGCCCGCCCGGCCGTTCCCTTTTTTATATGGGGTCCCCTCTTTGCCGAGGGCCTAGATCCAGAGCCCTCGGCAAAGATTTTTTTATTTTTTTTATTTAATTTCTTTGCCGAGGGCCAACATCCAAGGCCCTCGGCAAAGATGTTTTCTTTTTATTTCCGCCGGCGCCATCCCGTTCAAAATATTTGCCGAGGGCCTGTACAACGGGCCCTCGGCAAAGAGTTTTATTTTTTTATTTCCAAATTCTTTGCCGAGGGCCTAACGCCGAGCCCTCGGCAAAGGCTGACGGCCGGTGCCGCCGTCACGCTCGGCCGAGGTCGCCGAGAGGCGGTACTATGCCGAGGGCCCGGCCCTCGGCAAAGGTGGGCCTTTGCCGTGGGCCGTTGATTGCCGAGGGTCCGGCCCTCGGCGAACGAGCCGTTGCCGAGGGCTAAGCTTCGCCGAGGGCGGCCCTCGGCAAAGAAAGGATTTGCCGAGTGCCCGAAATCAGGCCCTCGGCAAAGTCTTTTGCCCTCGACAATGTTGCTGTTTCCAGTAGTGTGAAAATTTCTTACTGTTTTCTTCTAGAGCGGAGCCATTTCTCTCGACCATCCTGATGAGCGCGTGTTGGGGCTATATCTTATCCGCTTTGCATAGGTGCCTTTCCTCACTATTAGTGAACTTTATTTTATATAAGTTTTTGGAAGTCAGGATAGCAATGCCAGTGTTGAGTCGCTGGTCAGTTCTAGTATTGGTCTGAGAGCATACATGGTAATTATAAGGCATTTTTGGGTGTTGGGAATCTCTTTGGCTTTTTGCTGTTTGTTTTTCCTTCTTGGATACTGCAAGAATGTTTTTTCTTGTTGTATACTCCAAGAACAATTTTTTGTTTGGCTTCAGGTGCAATCTAGTTCAACTGAAATTACTACAATTTGCCTTTTCTGATTGCACTGCAATATGTTTCAGGTTGTTGAAGAGGCCTGCTCGGGATCACACCAGTCTACAAGCTGTGATCGGATGCTTGTTTGATTTATACATTCAACATCACTTTACGTAGAAACCCCAATTTATGATGGTTGCAGTTTTGGTCTTGTAACCTAGTTGAGGCAGTTAACATACTCTAATCCACTGTCATGTTTGAAAACAGAAGCAACTCAAAAGGTTGTAGCAAAATATGCTTTGCAGAGTTTCTATCGATCCCTTGCATCATGTGTTTTGTCTTTGCCTGGTGGCAGCTCATCAGCCAATGATCGATGTATCGAAAACCAAAACGAATCATCAATTGAAAATAGAAACGAAAAAAAAGAAAATATTTAGTCCCAGTTGGTAATACCAACCGGGACTAAAGGTGGACCTTCAGCTTTAGTCCCGGGCGAGAAATCGGAACTAAAGGAGGAGCCCTTTAATCCTAGATTCGTACTCTCGGTTGGAAAACCGGAACTGAAGGTGTTTTTTAACCGAGAGTACAGCTTGTTTCTGTACCGGTGAGGGAAAGGACTCGAAAGACCGATCGAGCCACCTTTGGTCGCGTCTGTTTGGTGAGCTAGCTACCCAGCTGGACAATATGCCGAAACATATTTGGAACAGCTAGCTTTACGAGTTCTTCGCTGTTACGTTCAATCTAGTCGGCAGGATATGATGTTACCACACATTTTACGTACAAGAGAGGCTACGCGTACGTAGCACTGGTGCCATGCATTTTGGATGCATGCGTATGTGCAGCAGTAGTGTACGTATGCGAAACAGTCGTCGCGCGGCAATGCATATGCATGCACGCACGCCCCCCGGCCTGGATCGTCGTGCCATGCGTGTGTGTCCCAGGCCCAGCAGCTGGGAGCGCCGTATGCCCATGACTAGCGGCATGTTCGCCGGGTCCTAAGGGATCGTAAATTTTAAGTCAGAATATTATTTTTTTCACATAAAACCAGTTAGCAGTGATAATCTACAATCGTACACGATTGTTTCAGTTCAGCCGAACAAGCTTTAAGATGTTTGCACTGACGACCGCATGCGTGTCCGTGTCATCTCGTGATGTCCGAGGTATGGTATGGGCCGCCGGGGCGCCGGCGCGGCGTACCAACATACGTACAACGTACTGCAACCGCAAGCTGCAACCACTGTTTGTTTCGTTCAGTAATCAGAACTAGTACTATTATTTTCTTCCCCCCCCCCCCCCCCCCCCCCTCTCTGTTTGCCTCGTTTGTTGTGTCGACGTACGTAGTATAGTACTCCGTATGTCGTTGCCACAAGATGATAGAGGTACGTTCTCGTATGTACGTTGCCTCCCTGGCTAAGACCCACATGCTCCCTCCGTAATAAAAAAACACATAGAGACAGGACGACCTTGATTAGAAATAGTACTACCTTTTGTATACAAAAGAATGCAGTTCTAGATGTATTCTTGATAATGTGTCTAAAGTTTGACCAAATATAGGTACAAGTATCAATGTTTATGACATCGAGTAAGTAATGTACAAAAAATACATCTTATGTTAAATTTAATAATACTTATAATTTGATATTATAAATATTGATATTGTTTACACTACTACAGAGATTTTATTGGAGGCGGGCAAAAAGGATTAATAGAGGCGGGTATTGCAACCGCCTCCAATCAAAGGTTACAGTTAATTAGTAACCTTTGGAGGCTGGTTGCTTTTGCCCGCTTCCGTAAATCGAATTAAAATAATAATAAAAAAGCAGTCGAGTCCAACACCAGCTCATACGGGCCCGACGTCGAGCTCAGCCACGCTGCTACCTTCCTTGGTCTACCACCACTGGATCCGTGCCTGGCCACCGGATCTGCACCTGGAGGCGCAATCGGTGGAGCCCATGCAGCCGGATCTAGTGGAGACGGGGAGGCCTTGCACTGGATCCACCACCGCCAAGGAGGAAGAGGCCGGATCCGCCACCTCCGACGAGGAGGGAGCCGATCCACCACCGCCGATGAGCGACGGTTAAATGTTATATTATTTTTCATAAACTCAGTCAAACCTAAGACTTTTTACCAAGCTTACATGATTGTATCCTTTGTGGATGTGAGTATGTGACGGAGGTCGGTACCGTTTCTACCTTCGCGACCTTTGTGGTGCATCATCAGGTGGAGGCCGTCGGCGGCGTCCACGGCGCGGCGAGCGCGACACGAGAACAACGCAGCCTCGGTTTTCGACGCGGCGGGCGGAACAGAGGTAAAGGTATGCAAAGCAGCTCCGCTCGAGCCGGTGGGGCTGTGGGGGCAGGGAGAGGGAGAGGGAAAGGGGACAGCGGCCGGGCCCGCCCGCGCGCTGCGCCAAAAGCTGGAGGGGCCGGGGGCTCCCCCCTGCATGTGGCCCGCGGCCTGCTGTGCCCGTGTCCATCGCTCTCTGCCGACGACCACCGTGCGGGCGGGCCCGGCGAGCTGAGAGCTGGGGCTGGCGTCGTCTGCGTGCCGTGCAGTGCTCAGGCTGCACGCCTGCGACGGCGACTGCGCGAGCGAGACTTGTGCTCAGGCTGTCTTGGCCCTTGGGTCCCGAGCACGGACGGACGTCGACGCGCCGCGGGTGCCGTGCGCGTGCACGCGTGAGCTGCTGCTCGCGCGCACCGCACTGTTCCGACCAGTAGCTGCAGGCGGGACGGCACTGTAGGCGCCTCTGCCTGCCAGGGCCAGGGATCGAGCTGCATGAGGCGCTGGCTAGCTAGCTTGGCCCCGTTACCCCCGCACGTACGTACCCGTTCCCATGTTTTTCCTTCGGAGGGCCTCTGCCATGTGCCATGTACGTAACCTGACCTCCACTCGCGGTCGCGGACGCGGCGGTTTCAACGGCGAGCCGTGGTGGCGGAGTGTGAGTGGTGGGTGGATCGAATGGATGACAGGACGTTGTGGTTGCGCGGGGCAGTGGGCAGCGGAGGCGGCGCTCGGTCGGGTCGGGCCTCCGTCCGTCCGCAGGGGTCTAGCCGTGGATAGCATATGCAGCGAAACCACAACGCAGGGCGGCGCAGCAGCACAGGCCACGCCCGCACAGCCACACCAGTACACCACCAACTCAATATCGCCCGCTGCTCGCATCGCACCACGCGGCCCCCACGGCGCACTCGCTCACTTGCCCTGTCGCCCACACCCCACCGAATGGGCCACGGACCCCCGAGCAAGCAAAGAAAGAACGCTTCGAGATCCACGGTCGGGCCCCGATGGAGGCACGATCATTCCTCCATGATCTGAGGCCGTTCGAGAGCGTGAGCGGTGACCCCCCTCCGTCCGTCCGTGTCCAGGCCGATCGAGCGCCACCCCGGCCCAGCCCAGGCCCCTTTTGCTTTGGCCATCGCTGCCTGCCTCCCCTCCCCTGGCTTGGCGTGCCTAGCCTTCCCTAGCAGGGGTACAAGGACGCAGCCTACCTACCAGTAGTGGCAAGTGCCCGCAGCTGCCTGCCTCCCGCTTCGCGCCTCCGCCCGGCCGGCGAGTGAAAATGCTCCTGTTCCCACGAGTGCTCCTCATCAATGCTTCTTCGACGTCTCCCAGGAATCCGCTGTGCGCGCGACGTCACGGCGGCCGGCATTGTTTGCCAGCTTTGAGTGGTGGGGTTAGCTAGTAGTAGGAGTACAACTAGGCAGCTAGGAGGTGCATGCATGCATGATCCTAGTGCTGGGAGCCTGGGACATTGCCTACAACATGTATCTCACAACAGTGAGGCTACTTTGACCCTATGAACATGTACCGTCGTATAGGCAGGGATTGTTTGGCCGGCTAGTTCACAGACCGGCTAGGATTGTTTGCCATGGCCTAACTTGCATTGCACGGGCTCAGATCAGACCGGTCCAGCGCAGTCTCGTTTTATTTGCATGCATGGGGCGGGAAGCACTTTGGTAGGCGTTTCTTTGGCTGTCCTAAGAAAGCAAGTGTGTTCTGTGTGTGTCATACATAATGTGCTCAATTGTAGGGGTTAGTTCTGCATCTTGGTCTCATTAGCATATCTGTTTCATTTTCCCTTTCTTCAGTCTGATATGATCAGGAGTGCAAGTTTATTAATAAGTGGTTGGATGAGGAATGGCCCGAGAGAGTTCAACACCAAACATAGTAAGTGATAAAATTAGTTTTAATGCTGAACCAAGCAATGCCAATCATAAGTGATAAAATTGGGACCTCCTATATATTTGAGGTGCCTGAAATTTTGCATCTAATCAGTCAATGGTTCTCATTCATTGGATCTAAATCAGATGGCTTTGGAGCTTCTTCTTCCTTGATTTCTTTCATTCAATTGTCAAGTGCCTTTGGTTCTGCGTTTTCAGGCACCTACACTCTAGGAAGCGTGGATAAAATTTTAGATATATATATATATATATATATATATATATATATATATATATATATATATATATATATATATATATATATATATATATATATATATATATATATATATATATATATATATATCAATCAGTGTAGTACAAGATTAACTTAGTACAAATCTGGCTTGATGTAGTTACATGATCTATGATTCGAGCGGTACAATTCATGCCTCTTTTGTTTTTTTCTTAGGAAAAAGTCCACATTACCTCCTCAACCTTTGCGAAAAGTCTGCTTTTTCCTCCTTGGACTCTAAAACCGGATAAACCACCTCCCTGAACTTTTAAAACCGTTCGTTTTACCTCTCTAACAGGTTATAAGCGGTTTTCAAAGACGGTTTTGTCTTTTCCTTTTTTATTTATTTCGACTGAATCTTCAAAAAATCATAGTAAATCACGGAAAATCATAAAATGGAAAATCTAATTTTTTGTACTCTACATGAGTAGATCTATATAGTGAACATATAATATGGTATACTTTAGTATATTTTTTTTGTTGTAGCTTTAGATCTATGTTTTTTTTTGTAATTAATTCATAGTTGTAGTTTCTATGGTCTAATTATGGTGAATTTTTTTATGATGGGCTAATTATTGTATGCTTGAACTGTAGTAAAATTTTTATACTTATGGGATCATGTATAACTTAGTTATAGATTTATTAAGGTGTATGCTTGTTAAAAAGTATTTATAAATCTATAACTAAGTTACCTATGATCCAATGAGTATGAAATTTTTACTACAGTTCAAGCATACAATAATTAGCCCTTCATAAAAATTTCACCACAATTGGACCATAGAAACTACAACTATGAATTAATTATAGAAAATCATAGATCAACAAAAAAATTATACTAAATCATACCATATTATATGTTCACTGTGTAGATGTACTCATGTGGAGTCCAACAAAATTAGACTTTCCATTTTATGAAATTTCTATGATTTTTTTAAGATTTAGCCGAAATAAATTAAAAAAAAGAGACAAAACCGCCTTTGAAAACCGCTTATAACCGGTCAGGGAGGTAAAACGAATGGTTTTAAAAGTTCAAGAGGTGGTTTACTTAGTTTTAGAGTTCGGGGAGAAATAACAGACTTTTCGCAAAAGTTGTGGGAGATAATGTGGACTTTTTCCTTTTTCTTATGATAACCGCCTTAGGTCTTGTTTGGATGTAGTTGGATTTGCATCCACCCACATGTCACTCTAATCCGCCCAGCACATGTAGATTGAGGTGCATCCCATAACATCAAAACAAAGCCTTACTATATTAAAAAAACGAAATGTTTTTGTAAGCTAAGGTTGATGCCGGCACATTTTCCGTACTATACATTGGATGACATCTTCACAAACTTAGTGCGTGATTGGTTGCTTTGGTGAGGGGGAGCCGGGATGGAGAGTCGGTCCAGGATGGTGAGATACATGCTCAAACCGTGCACTCAGTCATGTTTGGTTGCCTTTGTTGTTGGTCCAGTATGAGATGACATCTTGTTTGGTTGCATGTATGGATGTGAGTTTTGAGTGTATGACACATGGATCCTGGACCATGCGTCGCACCACACCATCCCGGCTCGCATGGGAAGCTCGATTTCTGCGTACGCTGCGAGCATGCACCAGGGGCCTCCAATGCACGGTCCGGTGCATCGATTTCGTTCGGCACAGAAAACCAAACACAAAGATAGTGCATGACATGGTGCCAGACACGCTTTGGATGGCTCCATCAGGACTACCAATCACGCCCTTAAAGAAGCAAAGAGACATGCATGATCTGCCCCCACCCCCACCCCCCAATCCATGGATCCACAGCTAATACCCTGTGTTAAATTATTGGTGCGTGTCGTACTTTACTTATTAGGAGCCCAACATAGTGTGCAATCTCAGAAAGTCCTCTTCACTCATCACTCATCTCGCCAAAAGCGAGTCGTCGCGCGCCATCCTCGTCCCAAAGAAAGAGGGGGGAATCACTGGAGCTGTCCCATGATCCATCCAAACCCACAACTATTTCATAAACACACACCACCAACACGGCCGGTCGCTTTCCACGCCTTTGCTATCCACCTCGCTCGGCATCTTATTATAGTACTTAGCTGACGCGATGCTTTCGGCTTCGGCTTAGCTAGCATCTTCTTCTCTTCTGTCCTCCGTCCCGTTCCATCTCCTCCTCGCTTCCCTCTTGTTGTCCCCTTACTCTACATACTCCCAGTAGATTATCACTAGCATTAATAAACAAATGAAACAGATGAGTGCTGCTGCTGCAGCTGCAAGCCTGCAACGTGCAGCCACACGCTTGCAGCTGGCCACAGCGAGTTGAATCGTCGTCCACCGGAGACCACGCTGCCAAGGCGCGCGGCAGAGTTGCGCAGGCACACGCACGCATGCATGCGCCGGCGGCCGGCGCGCCGCTGCCGCTGCTTCTGCTTGGTCTCGCGAGCACTACAGTGTAGTGGCAGTACATATATAACTACTGTATACAGCAGGAAAAGATTGGGGAGACGATCGGACTGGTCAGTGGTGCCCGTGAGTCCGTGACGCGCTTGCGAGCGAGCGTGCATGCATGCACGCACTGGCAGTGCGAGAGGTGAGGTGTGGTGCGGCGGCGGGGGCCATGCGCTTTGGCCAGGTGCGCGCGGCAGTGGGACGTGCACAGCCGCGGCGCAGCCTTTGTTCGCCCCGCCTGGCACTGCCGGGCCGGCCGGCGACTGTGAGCCTTGCCTGCCTGAGGCCCTGCTGAGCCAGCATGACACGGCCCACGCCCCACGTCCCCGTGCCAGTGCAGTGAGTCGACCGCTGGGACTCGGGATTAGTATCAGGATATATAAAAGCAAAAGCCACCGCTCACCCCTACCACCACCATTGTCGTCCCCTCCCCGGCCCCCCTCCCCTGCCGCAAGATCTACCGCGTACCAAGCCACCCAGTCGGCTTCTCTTTCTTCACCTTTTCTTTTGGAGCGACGGCTGTACGTCCCATCCCTGCGTGATCTAAGGGCCTCTTTCATACAAGGGTTAATTGGTAACTACTCCAGTTAAAATTAGTTAAAAATTAGCTTTAGTGCATCTAAATAGGAGGGCTAATTTATTAGTCAAGTCTTCAGCTAGTAATTGTTAGCCAACCATAGCTGATTTGGATCAATTTTTAGCCCCTACTAATAACTAGTTATGTGTATCCAAACATGGCCCTAAGTTAGTGTTTATTTGAATCTCCTAATAAAGATTGTATATGAGAATTTGAATTCTTGATAACGATTGTGGAATATGGATTCTAGCCTAGATTTTAAAAAAGGTTTTGTTTGGATCTTGAATCATTTACTAGAGGTCCTAGTTTGTTTGATGTGTTATCTTATCCTTAAATAGCATGCGTTGTACTAGATGCTAGATTATTATAAGGATCTGGTGGTTGCATTATAAAAATCTGCTAGTAGAATCTACATATTTAGATCTCGTTCTCATTCTTCTGTCTCATTCTTATTATTTCCAGAAGATCTAAATAGGCCCTTAGTAGTGGTATTGGTTTTAGTCTCATCTGAACAATCGCCGATAAACTTGAGTAGTTTATGACTGTTTTATGACAAAGTTTAAAGATTGAAATAGACTTGACTCTAGGTGCTTTGATGAACACCCTAGATTTATGGCATATATTGATGTTCGATCTATTGTTGGGCTTTTGCCACACCATATCTTAGATTAACTAAGGGTACATGTTTTTACTTGACCTAGTGTTAGGTTTTCCATTAAGTTTTTAGAATAGGATGGCGTGGCAAAAGCCTGGCAAATAGATCAAACATCATATATGCAATAATATCTCATAAAAAATGTTGCTACTCTTAGAGCAAGGCTAATAATATAGCCGGTTTGCTGGCTGTAAGGTTCCTTGCAGTCTTCTCTCAGCCCACTCATATAGTAGTTGGCTCTTTATAGTTAATACATGGCCCACTTGTCTCTCTCACAGACTTTTTTGGTTCTTGTGCCCAAGCCGGCTGTAAGCTTACAGCCCGCTTCTCCTCTCTCTCCTCCCCTCTCTCCTCCACCTTAGCATTTAGTCGGCTTACCGCCTGCTATTATACTTGCTCTTATAGTGTTGTTTTCTAGGCCATGCCTTTTCATCGTAGGACGCATTATTGCCTGGCCTGGTTACCACATGATTTGGCTACGAACTGCGCATTAGTACTCTATCCAATCCGAAAACATGAATCAACTTACACACGTGGACATACATTAAGATAGACGGTGCAAAGATCATGTTGCCCTTTCAATCATCGGCATTGTAAGGGTATCGTCACTTTACACCGTTGATTAATTGCATCTATTTAGAGGGGGAGGGAGTGGGGTGTTGAGAAAAGTACATGGGTGAAATGCGTTTTGGAGTTGTTAAACTTATATCTGGCTGGAGCTAAAAAATTAATAAGCTAGAATTAAAATTGCTTGATTTTATTCAACTTTTACTAATATCAATAAATTAAATATAGTACTAATAGATAAGAAAGCTACCATGTTAGTTTTGAGTCCAACCAAAAACTCCCTTCGTTCGTGAATAAATCAGCTTCTGGAGGTGCCTAATCAAACTTTTTAAAGTGTGACCGAATTGTATATAAACAAGAATAATATTTACGACACAAAATTAGTATAGCTATATATTGCATAAAATATATTATCACATTATATTCTTTTAGTGTCATAGATGTTAGCAATCTTTTGAATAAAACTAGTTAAACTTAAAAAAGTTTGACTTAGAGAAGCTCTTGAAGTTGATTTATTCAAGGACGGATCGGAGGGAGTAGCAACCAAGGTTACAGAAGCATCGTTTGGTAATGTAACCACACTAGGATGTAGCAAGGGTAAACACATGCCCAAAGCGAATGAGGGAGAGAAAAAGAGAAACAAGGTGTACTAGACTATATTACTTTTGAAACGAGTATTAGATTATTAGAGTAAGTGGAAAAAAAATAGTGGTGTCAGGATAGGAGATGTGGCTTTGGATTCCCCAAAGCGCGTAGGTTGGTGCCACCATCAGAATTGCTCCGAGTACTAAACTTTCCAGTGACCCATTAATAGCGAGTAGGACCGACGGTTGCTATGAAGGGTTTATCTCTAGAATGATTTCTTTTGTGGCTACCTTTAAGCATACAGATTTCGGGTTTCTTGATGCGTATTTCATGTTTCATTATCAGATGAGACTTTTCCTAGTCGTAAAGAAAAAGCCCTTCCCATTGCAAACAAATGTGTCTAGCCAAGCAAGTCTTGAACCTTTACCACATACTATAAAAAAAAGACCTTAAACCTCGCAGTGTGAGTATTGGGTGTGTGAATGTGTGAAGGGTTTGAATGCAAGTGATTGGCTGCGCAGGCAGGCAGGCAGCAGCAAGCAGGAGCTTGCAATTGCGCTGCTCGTGCGCGTAGTAGCAGTGGGTGGGGTCGGAGGCTGCGGCTCCACGAGTGCCAGTGGTGTGGGTGTGGCGGGCGCGCGACGTCTTTTGGGCCTCGCAAGCAAAGTCCTCGCTGGTAATAATGGTGGCTGGAACAGAGAGGGCCGGGCCGGAGGCGGAGGGGGAGATGCGTCAGTGATCGAGTGTGAGGTGACGAGCTGAGCTGATATGAGATGACAACGAGCTGCCCCCCACTCGCCAAGTACTGCTGCCCCCACCGCCTCTGCAGTGTGTGTGCTTCTGCCTGCCCTCCCTCTCCCTGCCTTCTGTCTCTGGACTAGGGATGGAAAAATTCCCAAGGCCCGAGATGAAGATGTGACGGTGAAAAAAAAGGAATAGAGAGACACCGGTGGGCCCACCATCCAGTGCCTCGTGGTAACTATTCTTTCAGGATTTTCTTTTACCATACCATGTCGTGTGATTTTGGTGATGGTGTACGCATGTATTTTGGAAAAAGAGCGAGTGAGTATGCCCAAGCGCAATACGACAGGCCGGGGTGGCAGGGGGTAGCTGAGACGGCGAAAAGAGTTGGGGAGTCCTCCTCCGTACTGGTACTATTTGGCAGTTGTTACTGGAACAGGAGATGGGCGTGTCTTGCCAACAGGGTGCACCGTACCGGATCGAGATCTATAATAATCTGATCATTCGTCAGTGCATGCATGAAAGCATGGGTTTGGATACAAGAGGACGAAGGTTATTAGTCTCGTTGTTAGTTTAGACCTGCTCGAACGGTGTTACATACTTGCCTGTTAGAGAGCTTGTAGGAAAGATGCTCAGCCGTCAGCACAAATAGAGGAAGCTACGTGCGGCGAATTTGTATTGTACTCCTAGTACCACTACCAGAGCATGCAAATGCAACAACAGAGTTCTACTCCTGAAACTGAGAGAAAACGAAACGAGAGTGCAGTAGGTTGCTGCACTGTCATCAGATGTGTACGTATATAGGTCACCGCATGCACGGGAAACAAGAGATACGTACGGGCTGGATCGACGCAAAAACAACAGATAGGATTACCTTCACTTCACATCGCTTGTGGCTGGGATTATTAGGCCGTGACTGAGTTTTTACCTCCTTTCTTTCTTTCTTTTTTTCAGCAGGTTCTGCTTGTTTGCTCTGTGGGCCGTACCGGCATGGTGAATGGCGCCTTGCTCCTTTTGGCCCATCTCATGCTGCGAGTACGGACGTGTCTTCTATCTGGGCGCGCGGCCTGCCGCCGAGCTCGGCCCGTTCCGCGCACCAACAGCATTTACGCAAACTATGGTTTGTAGTATGATTTTTCTTCTCGAACTCCTAAAATCAGATATTTTGAAATGGTTTGGATAGGTTTTGAAGGTGATTTTGTCCTTTTCTAGTTGAAAAAGTTTATTAAGAACTTGGTAAAGGTTTTTAAACCACATAAAATGTCTCCACGCTTTTAAAAATTCTATAAATAAAATATTTATACCTCATGAAAATATATATAGATGCTTCGAAGAAATGGATTTAGCTCCAGGAAAATAGGAAAAATTATCTATAAAAATCTAGAAAATTTCCAAAACTTAATAGATGCATAAACGTGTTTTCAGTCGCGAATCCATCCATATCCATGGGCCACCCAAATTTCTCACTCCTCCGGCCCATACAAAGTCGTCCTGATGAACGCCGGTCGGCCCAAACTAAGCAGCATCTAGGGTTTAGCCTCTCGAACCCCCACGAGGTTTTGCTTCGACACCGACGCGAGAAGGCAGGGGAAGAGGAAATGGCATCTTTATCCCGCACCGCCGCCGCCGCCGCCGTAGCCGTGAGGTCGGCGGTCCGCTCTGCACCCCTTACCGGCCGCGTCCTCGGAGCGCCACTGCCTTCCCTTGCCTCGCCTTCCGCTGCACGGTCCGCCCGGATCCTCCGCAGGTAGCCAACCGACTCCCTGGCGAAGTGGCGATTGGTCCTGATGGTATTCGGCGCGCGCGCTCATATCGGCCGTTTGGTTTCCGTGCAGGTCGGCGGCCACGGCGTCGGCGGGGCTCGAAACGCTAATGCCGCTGCACAGCGCGGTGGCGGCCGCGCGGCTTAGGTCCTGCATCGCCGTCGACTCCACCTGCTGGAGCTCGCTCTCGCAAGGTAACTCTTTGTTCTGGGCTGTTACCATTTGATGGGATAATGGCGTGCTGCCAAATATTTGGATCTGTTGCTGGGTGCTGCATGCTCTGCAACATTTTCTTGTGATTGTGCAGTTTGAGGTTTTCGGGTTTCGGATAAGATTGAACGGAAAAAAAGTCCTAAGCCCCGTCAGATCGCTAATTTAAGTATAATGTTTTGCCAACATGGCCACATCACCATTTCTTGAATCAATTTCTCACTGGACCAAGCAATTCATGAACTCATTACACAGTACTCATCAGGTAGTTGGTTTGTTCTACTTACGCACCATATAAACCAAGATACAGGAGTCAGGTGACTGAACTGGCTAGTTTAGTAACTCGTGCATCTTAGTGTCTTCCAGCTGTGCTTTGCACCTATGAGGTCAATCCCCAAGCTCATGATTGATTAATATATGAATGGATAGCGTGCTGTCCTGATGAAACTCCGTTTAACCTTTTAATCAATTGTGCTCGATTGTTTTTCTACAGATCTAGTTTTACATCTATGTCCAATTGTCCACTGTACTAGCAGTAAGCTATTAGTTTCTTTTTTCTAACTGTCATGATCTTAGGGAGCCCTTTTGGTTTAAAATTATTGACCAATTTTCGAGCTCTGGATACTGTGGATGTGTATGGTTGTCAAAGAAGCTGTTTTAGCTGGTCCAGTATCAGAGTTATCACCAACCAATTTATTGTCTTTTAGGTCAAGTTCATGGGAGCTACCGCTTTAGGACTGTGTGTTCATTTTTGACTTATTGGCTCTCAGTGCGAAATGGCGCATGTCAATTTGGAAACTTGTGAACTTCTATAGTAGTTTAGATTTTGTAGAATCTTTTGTTTTTTTTGCAATGTAACAAAAATTATCAACAGGGATCTTTATGTATGCAGTGATGAATAATGAATTTATTCAACATGCCTTTCACAGTTACACTAGTGAGAAGAACTTAAAATGCTAGCACTTCATATCAAAACTAGTTGCAGGCATTGTATTGTTTTACTTTACAGTAGCTTGATGCCAGTATAACTTGTTACTATAAATTATGTTTTGTATGGTTTTTTGTGGAAAGTTTGGTTGGATTTGCCGGGTGCATGATGCAACGACAGCATCCTAGTTGTAAATAGAAAGAATACAGTCTCTTTAGGACTAGTCATTGCAATCATGTTTATTGATCCACTGGTTCCATTATTGGCCCTCTTTATTCGTAAATTATGAAGAAGATCTGGTTTTAGCTATATAGACTTGCAATTTACATGTCGACTATAAGATTGTGGTTCTCTAAACTCTGAGGAAAAGTGATGCCTGGTTAAAACATTGTCCCATACATAATAGAAGAGTTTTTGTTTGTCTTTGATGCCTGAAGTCCTATTGTTGTTCACCTTTTCATTGCATTTCTCTGTTTTGTACCTTAGGAATGAATTTGGCATTCTTAACCATGAATTACTGAACCTATCATTTCCAGCTATCAAGTCTTAGGAATATGAGATCCTTCATTCTTGTTGATTAGATCAAGCTAATGAAGAAAAAAAGTTTTGTTCTTTTTCATTGAAAAAGATGGGGTTTCTATATTTTAACTGTGGTTGTTATAGGTTTAAACAAGCGCATCTGATCATGGCTAGGAGCTGAGCAGAAGAGAAGCGAGCACACTGAGTTAAAACAAAGTCATATTTTTTGGCAGATATTTGTAACATGTACTACTTTGGTTGTTGCTCTGTGTGTTTGCTCATGTCTTCAGAATGGAGCATGCAAAATTGTTCCTTGTAACTTGTTTGGCTCTTATCTTCAGTTTGATCATGATCCATGCCAAAGAAAAAAACTTGTACTTATAATAAAAACACTTCAGTTTTTCTTTAGGCGTGCAAAATTACTTGATTTGAAATAATGGCAGCATATGGTATTGCATCTTGTATCCATGGCCTGACTTGCTCTTGTATTTGGTGATATAGGATATGCTTTGCCTTTATGACAGAGAGCTGCACCTGAAGAAACCAATGAGCATTAGGAATTACAAACAAGGGCTGTAATAATGTGATTCTTGTAAACTAATTTTGCCTTTGAAGTTCATTGAATTTTGTAACGTGAATCATCCACAGATGTGCAACTGGCATTTGTTGATGTTTGAATTTTATTTATGTGGATCTATGCATTACCTGCAGCTCCTCTTTCAAACACTTGGTTCATTATTGGCATTGGCTGCTCAAATACTATTTGCCATTCCAATATAGGCATCACTTGAAATGGCTTCAATTGTGTGCACTCACAAAATTACCATGCAGGAGGATGTAACAGCCGAATCATCTGTGCACTCACAATAGAACAGTAAAAAGTGAAAAACCTATTTTCCAGTATCTAGGTTTGGTTTGCAGTTTCTCGTCTAAATTAAAGTGGTCTAAATTTTTATATTTGATCTGAACAATGTAAAGAAAATGGTAAAAATGATTAATGTAAATAGTCATGTCGTGCCTCTAGCTTCACATCAAGGATTTCTTGGAGCTACACATATCCTGATATCCAGCTCTAGGAAATCTATGGATCCGTTAGAGGTCGAGTTCGTTAAATATGGACTGAGTGCTCCACTCTTTTTTTCTTTTTTGGGAACTTTGATAGACCGAGTGCCCCTCCACTCTTCTCTCTAGATGGGCTGGACCCCTGTTTGCCAGACTGGACTGAAGTGTAGCGGTAAACTCAAGCACTGTTCTCTCAATCTCCCTACACATACAGTCCAATGGGAGTGGCTTAGAGTAAGGTGGTGTTTGGTTGCCCCTCTTAAATTTTAGCCGCTGTCCCATCAAATGTTTCGACATATGCATAGAGTATTAAATATAGACTAATTATGAAACTAATTACATAGTTTGCGACTAATTTACGAGACGAATCTTTTATGCCTAATTATTCCATGATTTGACAATGTGGTGCTACAGTAAACATGCGCTAATGATGGCTTAATTAGGCTTAAAAAGTTCGTCTCGTGGAGTACTGACGGATTATGTAATTTATTTTTTTATTAGTATCCGAACACTCCATGCAACATCCTCCCGATACACCTCCTAAATTTTAGTCACCGGATCCAAACACCACCTAAAGTTGAACGAAGTTTGTGTTGTATTATGTGCCCCATAAGACAAGCTTTAAAGAGTCATATTTTTTCTTCATTCCAGTCATTAGAGCGATTCCACAAAATGCTATCAGCATAGAGCTAAAAGGTGAAGAGGTGAGAAAACAATCTATTGGTTCTTGTATGTGTAGATTCATCGTATTTCATTGCACGGACAACGAACACAAGGAAACTACACAATGGACAAGTGCAAGCACTTCATAATCCCTAATGTACCATGTGCACTTCCTGTGGGCTGTGGATAGTTTCAAAAACGAGAGGTCTATTTTTGACCATGCAACTCTAAATCTAAATTTTGTGTCCACTGAGTTATCAATATCGCGCAAATTTGGTGATCTACTTGGTGTTAAAGTTTGTTTTGTATTGTCTAAAAATAACAAAAATCAATTTATTTTCTTTAAAATCAAAACTAATTTATTTTAAATCTGAAAAGTATGAAACTAGTACAAACTTTTCTAAAAACACAATATATTTGTTGGTGAAGGGGGGCCTGGTGCAAGCGATAGAGTCTTACCGCATGTGACCGGAAGGTCCCGGGTTCGAGTTGCGGTCTCCTCGAATTGCACAGGCGAGGATAAGGCTTGCCACTAACACTCTTCCCCAGACCCCGCACATAGCGGGGGCTCTCTGCACTGGGTACGCCCCTTTACAATATATTTGTTGGTACTCTTTAGAGTTATTGTTTTGTTTGTTCTTGTTCCTACTAGTATTTTGTTGCTTGTATAGTCATGCTAGTTACTTACTTAAATCACCTTTTTTTAATTAATATTTTACCTAATATTATCAACAGGTCTATAGTAGACGATGAGTAAATAAAGATAAATATGAAACCAACCACGTATATGCCATGCTCCACCACATACCGATCTCTAAGTTTAGTTTAGCACAAATGATGATTTAACTAAATGATGTGAACGCCCCCAGGTAATAAAACACTAGGAACAACTGAAAATAAGATTGAAATAACTCCAAATCTAACACCAAAAGACACATTATATTTTTAGCAAAAATGGTTCTAGAATCATATTTCTTTGATTTAAAATGAATGTTATGAATTTTTAGAAAACAAATCGTTTTTATTCTTTTCAATAAATGCAAAACCATCTTGAAAACAGCTAGATGGCCGAATTTCTATAGTATTGATAGTTCATTAGTCAAATATTTTTGGCTTTAGAGCTACATGATCAAAAACAAATTTAACCAATAGTTGGATGGCTAAAAGTTGACTTCTTCCATTTGAAACACTATGGTAATCTTTGAGCACGGCTTCCTGTCATTAGCTCATGGAATGCTCTGGCGGACCTAAAATCTTTACCTGGCATTCAACAATTAGGATTGGAAAGTGTCGGGTTCATAAACCCGGGGTCCCTCGGGGACCGGCTTCCACGCCAGGGCTCGGCCCAAGAAAACAGCATGTAGTTCATGGGCTGGCCCAAGAGTCTAAAACACAACGGGCCGGAAGGACAGTCCGGTCGCCGACCGGAAGGTCTACCCAAAGGAACAAACACCCGCTCGTCTACTTCTTCGGCCCACCTCTCCGACCGAAGCACTCGCTTCGGTCACCAGCCGCCTCCGGGCGGTCTCTCCGATCGGAAGGCCTGGCCCAAAACGCTGCTTCCTACTCTGACCCCACGTCTCCGACCGGGGACCCCGTAGGAAGCCTGCTTACCGCTCTTCTCCGACTGTCGCGGCCAGGGCCGATTGGGGCCATCCGACCGGGGACGCCCGCTCGGAAGGGACCAGGGGCGAACGGAGAAGGCAACGCACAAGTCAAACCACGATACCAGGACCATATCCTATACACCTACGGGAACAGTGCTCCACAACCGCCCTGACACAGACAGTATTGTAGGCGCCGACATTTGTGTCTACAGTATTGTAGGCGCCGTTGGACTCTCGTACGGTGAAAAGCCCCTCACATGCCTCTGGGCATCGATAGTACTGTGGGCGCCAGGATTCACCATACCTAGTACACGTGGTAGGGCTCCTCACATACCAACAGTATTTTGTAGGTACCGACATCTACCCTTCCTGAAGAAGACAACGCAACCTCCCATGTGCACTTGACATTCCACAGTGACATCAACAGTATTGTGGGCGCCTACCATCATCACTGTCCTCATCGGCGTGGGCAACAAGGTTTAGTAACATCCGTACTCTCTCCCTCTCACCCGTAAAGCCATCCTCTTCATCTATAAAAGAGGATGCGCTCCCTGCAACGAAGGGGGGGACTTCTTCAAGTTGAGATTCACTAGATTGATAGCTCACAACCCCTCAAGCACACGCTTAAACACCTAGCTCATAGCGGAGTTCCGGTCGCTCTCGGCCCTCCCGGTCGGACCCGACCGGGCCTCTCGTACACCCCACCTTTCTCCTTCTCGTTTGTAACCCCACTACAGACTTCGAGCACCTGGGCTCAGGAATAAAGTCATCGGCCGACCCAAACTGGACGTAGGGCACGTTGCCTGAACCAGTATAAATCCTGTGTCATTGAGTGCTAGGCCACCTCCGATCACAACGTACAGCAAAAATACAAATATTCACTAGTTGGTCACTTTCTGTACCGACAGTTGGCGTCGTCCGTGGGGAAGACGATGTACGTTCAACACTTTTTGGTCATCGGATGGTCCATTTTTTCACCACCCCCGCCGTGGCGGGCTCGGGCGATACGATTCGCTTCGGCTCGCTAGAGTATCCTGCACTCTCGCCTGCGGGGATGTGGGTTCCACCCGTTTTTGAGCCATCCCATGCCTTCTTCGGAAGCTTGGACTTCGTCGCCGACCGGCTTGGCATACTCCACCTCCGCGAGGAGACTCGCGACCCAGCACCCGTTGAAGAGACGTCCTCCATCGACTCCGGGACGCGCGACCTCAACGGCGCGACATCTGCGCTTCATTCCGAGCAAACTCTCTGCTCAAATCCCGCTGTGAGTAATATACATGCCGTTCTTTACTTACTACATTCTATCTTCTGCCAAATACCCAGAGGGCTGCCGTTGTCCCCATCGTGGCCATCATACGTCCGGTTCCCCTACGGCCTCGTGTCCCCCATGGACGTGAACGCCCGGGGGCTCCAAAAGATTATGGCGCCGCCTCCTCTCGCGTCTGAGTTCGTGGGGATGGCGAGCTACGCTCCCACCTGTTTCCTCGACATCATGGACGACGACGTCGGGAGTGACGGTTCTAGCATCGGCGACGTGGCACCCAGCCACAGTCCATCCCGGGAGTGCACTATGACGGACGCTCCAGAACAGCCGCCAGGGGCAATGGAGTCCTCATGGACTCATGCCCCTCCGGGCCCTCATACGGAGGCCCCCGAGCTCACACATGAGCACGGGGAGGATCTACGACGACAGTGGCCGCATCAGCCACCGACCGCACCAGCGCGCTCGGCGCGCCATACTGCGCCCTGTACACATAGACCGACGAACAACGCTCGGGGTCGCGCCCGTCAGGTCTAGCACAACACCCCGGTTAGGGGGACTGATCCCCCGCAGTTCGCTCGGGCCAGTCAGAACATTGCCACCGCGGCAATGCTCCTGCGCGGCCTGTCCGAGCCAAACGACCCTCATGAACAGGCGATCCACTGGAACCTCTGGGCACTAGTGGAGACCGCCGTCGTTCAGCAAGCGGAGTGCTCTGTATCGCGACACCGACTCATGATCTCGCTCCCCGTCCGGGGAACCGGGACATAGCAGATGGGGCACTACACCCTATCATCGCAACAGCCACTGAGCACGGCACACGAGGCCACAACGGCACCTCGTCTTAACCTAACGACCGCTCTACACCAACCGCCTATCTACGCGCGGCTCGGACCAAACCAAGGCACATGCAGCGACGATCGGAGTCCCAGCACTAATGGCCCGGGACCACCAATCTTTGCCCAACACCCCAGCAAGCATCATTCTCACCGTGCTTCAATGGAGGCCATGGCAAAGGTAAGGCCAAGCGCCAGGATCAAGACGAGGGCCCCTCCACGCAGAAGGGAAAAAAGAATAGAAAGGATCGCCGCCGACCGGCCAACTCCACGTTGGTCGTCGCGACGGATTACGCGGGCACTCAGCCCCAGCAAGACCCTCTGGGCCACTTTCACGAGCTCATGGAGAGCCCATGAACCAACCACAACTATCCCGTCAACCATCTCTACAAGGACTGCAAGCTCCTTAAGCGCCTGCTGAGGTAGACTGGTAGGCCAAGGAAAGAAAAGGGTGAAGAGGCAGCAAACGAAGAAAGGGGCGTAGCGGGCAAGGATCTAGATGACTGAAGGATGAAGTGATCCGACCGGACACCTACCGACTGAAGGACAACAACGACGACGCTCTCTCCGAGCACCCTAGAACAGCTATGTCATTTTTTCTTTCCCTAAAGTTTTAGTCTTACCATTATTTACTTAGCGTACGCTCCTATAAGAGCACCCCGACCCAACCACTTTTTGGCTTGGGGCGCTCGGGGGCTCCACTAGGGGGCTCTGCTACCCCTCTATTTTGTTTTTACTTTGAGTACTCTTTTTATTTTCATATAGAGAAAACTCTTTCCTACCCGAACAGAAGGGCAGTTCGTTCTTTTGATTTGCCTTACGTAGCTTTGCTTTTAAACATTCCGACTGGTCACACCCCGCCTTTTCCTATAGTTATGAGCAACCGAGCCTCGCGGGCCACGCCCCGGGCTCACAAGGTTGCAGCCTACGGGACAAACGGGCAGGTACGAGAAAGAAAGAAATAAAAAACAAAATTATGCTAAGGGAAAACTAACGAACGAAAGGGAAAGCTTCCCCGAACGGAGCAACTCCATCACAAAAACAAAAACTGATTGTAGTCATTAAAACACACACGAACATTTTACATAGGGGCTCCCCCATGAACTTAAACTTTTTACATTTACTAACTACTTATATTCTGCAAGCTATCAAACCGTCCCGGCGGCATCTGCTGGCGGCGCGACCGTCGAAGGCGTAGGCTGCTCACTCCCAGGTGGCACGACGTTCGACTCGATCGAAGCCAAGGCGACACCCCCCCAAACCAGGCTCTGGGCTATCCACAGGCTCGAAAGCGTCCTCTCCACGCATGCTTTGGGCCATGTCTTCACAGCGAACGTTCATCACCCGCTCGGCGGAGACTTGCTCTGACACCGACCGTGCATGCGGCAGCAAGCTCTCTCCGATTGATTGGATGTCCTCCATGTTCAGACCTTCAGCATACCCACTATAGATAGCGGCGAAGTCCAGGTTCAGGTGGTGCGTCGCCACCGAGGTCAGCACCCCCGACGCTCCGTAGAACAGCCCGCTCCTGACAAGGTCCCAGACCGCATCTAGAACCTCCGCCAGCTAGACCATGGGCGCACTGGTACTTGGCGCCGACCCGAAGACTTCCAAGACGACGAGCCGGGCAACGTTGCGGATCTGGTCAAGATCCCCTTCGAGAGCATGTCGCTCTTCACGGGACTTGGCCAGCTCCTTGACATTTTGGCTGAAGCTCACCTTGGTCATCTCCAGGTCTCGCTCCAGCGCCTTCACCTTTTCACCCAGCTCTGGAAGAAGGGCGACAAGCTCAGAAACAGGCTGAGGGAAAAATCAACACCACGAGAAAACAAAAAAGGTACGCACCAACGCGAGAGGCCTCAAGGGTGGAGAGATCCTCCGCCTGCCGAGCCACCTGCTCGTGCAGCCGGGCACTCGCATCCTCCATCCCCATCACCTGGCCCCAGATCACGAGCACCTCCTGATCCGCCTCCGACCGGGCCCTCTGCTCCGCCTCCAGGGCCTTCTGTGCCGACTCTAGGGTGGCCCGCTCTAACTCAAGGGCCGCTAAGGCCTCTTGAAGCGGCGCCTCGGTGTTCGCCAGGGATGCCCATAGCCCCACCTCATTCTCCTCCTGGCGGACCTTTGCTGCCTCGAGCCCTTGCTCGGTAGCAGTCGCCCGCTCCACCGCACGCTGCCCCTCCGCCCGCGCCGTGGCCGCCTCGGCCGCCTAGACCTGGGACTCGCAACAAGCGGACTCCACCCGATGCTCAAGCTCGGCCATCCGGGCGTGTTCCATCCGGGGAAAGTAAGACTTGTAGGACGACATCTTCCTTATTTCCTGTGAAAAACAAGCATGCTAAAAACAACCAACGAAAGAGTCAAAGGGCAAGGACAAGTACCAGAAACTCACCTCCACAGTGAGCTGCAGGTCAACCTCAACCAACTACCGAGCGAACTGAGCCTACTTCCGAGCGTTCTCAAGCTTCGTGGATAGCTTGGTGAGTTTGGACACCGTGGCATGCCCTTCCCCCCAAAGATATCCCAGAGCTGACACTCTCGGGAATCCTAGAGGACGAACCACGCCTTCACTGGGACCTCAGGGTAGAGCCACTCTAGGTCACCCTTCGGTGGCCCGCTGAAGGACCTAGCCTCCGGCTGAACCACCACCAGCTCCCACGACGACGTCGATGGGTCCACCATGACTTCCACATCGTCATCAGACGAGATCTCCACCACATCAGTTGCGTCGACCGCCGCCGGGCGTCCCAACTTCGTCCCGGCCGCACTTCCCTCTGGCGCCTTCGGCTCTGACGATAAGAATGAGCTGTGCGACCCTCCACTCGGCGAGATAGGGAGCTCGCCCTCCCTTGTCTCTTCCACTGTGACCAACGGAGGAGGGACCATGAGAGTTACCTCCAATGTGACCCCCGCCATCGGTGCTGGGATCACCGCCAACACCACCGCCGTCGCTGTCGCCATATCAACAACCGACCCGGGGGCACCCCCCAGGAGGGAAGGCTTTGCCACCACCACCCTGCTGCCCCCCTCGCTCGCTACAACACGCTGTAGGATGGGCTTCCAAGTCTCCTGCACTAGAGTTGGGGCGATGCTCAGCCCCGACATTCCTAGGCCACTGGCGGAAGGTACGGGTAAGTCACACTCCAACAAAAACTCAGCCAGCAAAAGACCGAAAGGAAACGGAGAAAGACATACTGGGAGGCGAGCGGCACAACCCTAAAGGCAGATCCCAACATCGACGGGCATGTACGGCGAGGACCGCTCCTAGACTGCGACCCGCGCTCCCTTACTTCAGCCGAGGGCGGAGTCGTTCCTACCGACTCCTGCCCGACCTGTGGGTCGCCACGCCCCTCGGCTCAGGACTCCCCGACTGGAGCAACAGGCGGAATGTTCGCCGACTGCAAGTCACGCGGCGCACGGGCACCAGTTTGCTCCTCGGACTGACCGGCTTGCTCGACTACATCCACGACGGGCAGGGCCGTCCCTGGCTGCAAGTCGCGCGCCGTCACCGACCCCGGCGACGAACGGGTGCCAGTCCGCTCCTCGGACCACCCGCCTTGTTCTGCCACATCCACAACAGGTAGGGACAGAACCAGCGACGCTGTTGAGGGGCCGGTGACCGTGTTCGCTTCGCCGCTCGCTCGCCAACAACGTCCGCGTTTGCTGCGCGCTTCCTCGACATGGGAACCGCCACACGCCATGTGGCCTCTTGTTTGTCACCAGCGGATGTCATCGCAGGGCCGCGACACTCCACCGAGGTCACAACGACCTCCTGACTCTCCTCCTCATCGGAGAAGACCATGTCATCCACATGCATAGGATCGTCCGACGTGAGTTCTGACTTGACGTCGCTCCTACATTCCCTGGCCCTCACGTGCTGGGCGACCTCCTTCTTCTCTTCCTTCCGCTGAACCTCCTTGGTTCTTTTCTTCTTCCGGGCGTCTATCTCCTCCTTCTGGGCGACCTGCCGGGCCCAGCCCTCTGGTCCCTTAGGAAGGTACGGCCAGGACTTGTACCTCCCAAGTCCCTATGGAACGAATGAACCAAAATCAAAGAAATGGGAAAAAAAGCAGAGAAAAAGCACGAACAAAATAAGGGAGCATACCAGTGTGGGCACGATCGAGGCATTGAACGGTATGGGTTTTCCCACAACCGTCTCTCTGGGCCTCAGCAGCAGCACTCAGCCGACGCGACTCCATATCTCATCGTACAACAGCTCCTATGGCGACGCGCGGTTCGGGTCCGACCGGCAGCCGTACATCCACATTTGGTGCGTCCTCTCCGCCAATGGCGCAACCCGGCGGCGGTAAAGGGTGTGGAACACCCGCACCCCGTCAAGGCCGCTCCTCATGAGCTTCCGCAGCTCCTCCTCGATGACCCCCACCTTGTGCTTCTCCGGGCGGGGGCAACCCCACGACCAACTTTTTTGCTTCTCCGTCCTCCCGTCGGTGAACGCTGGAAACGGTGCCTCCGCCGGATTCCTAATATAGAACCACTCCCCAAGCCATCCCCGGTTGGAGTCACATGGGGTGTACGTGGGATATGAGCCTCCCACGCTCGGCTTCCTCTACAGGGCGAAACCTCCCACCAGTGCGGTCTTGGCCGAACTCCAATCCGTCATAGCTCTCCCGGAGAAGAAAAGTCGGAAGAGATCCGTGTGCGGCTCCATCCCAAGGAAAGCCTCGCAGATGGTGACGAAACCAGCGATGTGCAGCACCCCCATCGGATTGAGATGCTGCAGCTCTAGACCCCACTCGTTGAGGAGCCCGCGCAGGAACCAGTGCGCAGGGTATCCTAATCCACGCTCATGGAAGGTAAGAAAAGAAACCACCTCGTCGGGATGAGGTTGCGGGAACTCCTCCCCTCTGGGGACCCTCCAGTGTGCCACCTCCTACGATGGCAGAAACCCCTTCTAGACGAAGGCCTCCAACACCGATTTCCTCACGTTGGACGACCTCCAGTCCGACATCTTTGCTCCGGATCGCAAAAGGATCAGTGAGTTCCTCTCTTCTCCCTCGCTCTCTCCCCCTTCTTTCCTAGAAACCTCCATGGCTCTCAGGAACACTCACAGCAAAAAAGGAAGAGAGAAGGCGGCGGCAGATAAAGAACATGCAAAAGAACGGAACGAAAACCCTTTCCCTGCTCCTACTTAAAGAAGAGGGAACAATGGTTAAGGAAGGACGTGCCGATCGGCAAAGGCAGAACGGCAGAGCGAGAATTTCTCTCTCTTTTCCATTTAATGCAGATGAGACATGCCCTGAACCGATGAGACGCGCCCTGCTCGATGGAACGGCTCCTGATCGGACGGGACGTGGCCTGGCCGTGGCCCACCACTACTGCACGATCGACCACTACCACACGACGGGCATAGGAACCAAAGCGCCATCACACGTGGGTGGCTCCCCGCTTCCCCAGGACGGACCTAGGGAGACCAAAAATGAAATCTTCGTCGGGAGACCAACCGATCCCCTGAGCCGATCGAATCGCTCAGGATAAACACTAAGACAGGTAGGAAGCGAAGGGATGCCCCATGTAGGCCATGGCAACTCCGTCACGAATGATGAGCACGAGTCCCGGTCGGACATTTCTGACTGAAGCTCTCCGAGCCCCGTCACTCCAGTCGTCAAGGTAAAACATTATCAAACCTCCTCTATTTTATTATAAATCATTTCATACATCCATATGCGCATTCATTCCATATGCCCGTGCCTCCCGGACGATTCAGGCCCTGAACCGCCTGAGGGCTCGGGAACTAAGCATCGCACGTGCAGCGAAATGCATCAGAATGCTCCCTATTGCGTCACGAAGCGGCGGTTGCCTCATTCGACATGAGTAACCAACAGAGCCAGGGGAGAAAACCATAGATGAGCACCGTGCGGCCCTCACCCGGTCCGGTAGACCGGCTCATCTCAACCTTCTCATTCGATCCTGAACCTCTCGCTAGGCCCATAGAATCTCCATCGAGGGGAGGTCGTTAGGCCACCTGGGTCAGTCTTCGGAATGACCTAGGCATCTGCCAGGTTGCAGGTAAAGGAGTAGTGGAATGCACAAGAGGGCTATGCTGACCCCGTCACAAATGACGGACCCGGATTCCGCTCGATCACACCCATTAGCGAACTCACCGAGCTAGTCTTCGAGCCCGAGCGATCGGGACAGGCGACGAAACTCAGCCCCTCTGGTTTGTGAGGAACCAAGGATGGGGTAATACACACAACTCACATCGACCCCTACGAAGGCCCAACAGGGCTCGGGGGCTCAAGACGAACGCCAAGGACAATGACCTCGAACTCGCCAGATCCACGACTCCGACTCGCCCGGTCCCACGGCGCGCACCGACGCCAGGATCCGCGAGCATCGCCTCGTCCGATCTTTAACCAACTAACTACACTTCGGCTTCAAACGGCTTCACTTCCGACTGCGCTCTAATAATCCTGGGACCGTGACTTCGAACTCGCGTAACAGCTTCCGACTGCGCTCCAATAATTCTAGGACCGTGACTCCGAACTCGCGTAACAACTTCACTTCCGACTGCGCTCCAATAATCCTAGGACCGCGACTCTGAACTCGCATAACGGCTTCACTTCCGACTACGCTCCGATAAATCCTAGGACCGCGACTCCGAACTCGCGTAACGGCTTCACTCCCGACTGCGCTCCAATAATCCTGGGACCGCGACTCCAAACTCGCATAACGGCTTCACTTCCGACTGCGCTCTAGACTCCTGGGACCGCGACCCCGAACTCGCGTCATACGGCTACGGAGCTTCGGCTCGACCAATTCCTAAACTAACTAAACTAACTTTCGATCCATGGCGTGCATCGATGCCTGGGTCCGCTCGTGACTCCGCCTCGACCGATCCCATGGTGCGCATCGACGCCAAAGATCAGTGAGCCCCGGTGCGCATCCGATCCCACGGCGCGCATCGACGCCAAAGATCAGTGAGCTCTGTCGCATCCGAACTTGAGGTTTTGTAGCACCGCGATTTAGGCCTAAGTCAAATTTTTGAAACGAGTTTCTCGGATTTTTTTCATTTAAAACGTATTCGACGCGATACGCGAATCCTGTGTGACTTAGTTTCGCGGACTCAAGTAAACGCTCAAGTTAAATCACACCGGGCGTAGAAATATTTAAGAATGTGAAACGATAATCCTGGCAAATAAATAGCGAACGGTTTGTTCTGTTAGATTGAGCAGGAAAAACAACTTTTATAAATAAAATAAAATCCATTAATAAATAGAATGATATACATATATATAGCGTTTAAATCAAATTTAAATTCGAGCTTTGCTGAACTTTTTCCGTGCCTAGACGTTGTAAATTATGAAAATTAGTAAACCGTTATATATATATATATATATATATATATATATATATATATATATATATATATATATATATATATATATATATATATAATGACAACTCTACGCAAAGTGTCAGTAACGAGCTTCATTGGTGTTTGAGCGTGCTGTTGCCTGCTCTACTCGACGCTGTTCGTGGCCACCATGTCTGCACCGCCCATGTGCCTCTGTCTGCCTATGCTCCTCTGATCCCCTTTTCTTTCTATCATGCATGCAGCTGAGGATTGAGACGTAATAAATGATATGAGAATTGATGGTGCTTGCAGGTCAGCTGTGGGATGCACGTGCTAGGCCAGGAAGCTAGCGTCTTATCCTTGCATGCCAATTTTCCTGTCCACAGCCTGCCGTGTCCTTTCAATTTCCTGTGCGTGCGCTCTACTCTGCTGTCTGCCGTGGCTGGCAAGCCAAAATTTCAAGTCCCAAGCGCTCAGAGCAAGTGAGGCCGGGTCACCATCCTTGTCGGCAGCATGCTTCTCTCTCTCCTCCTTTCTTTTTTTTCTACAGCCGTGAGGAGGCATCTCTGCTCCAGTCCGCCACGGCGACTCCACCTCGCTCCCACAGCTGCTCGCTCCGTCGTTTTCTTTTCCGCGCCATAGCAGCCAGCAGCGGTTCAGTTCACCTTTTCAGCGCCACCGAGTTTTTCGTGCTGCAGCTGCCTCTTTCTTCTTCGCTGTGCCGCGGCCGCGTGTGACCGCTGTCCCTCGGCGCTGCCTTTCCAGCACCCTGGTGCTCCGTCGCCGGTTTCCCCTCGCGTGCGCATGCGCACTCCCCGTCTCCGAGCTGGAGCTGCAGCCGCACCGCATCCCCACCCCTCCCGTTCGCCAGTTCGTCCGTGCCGCGCCATGGCCGGCCAGCTCCCTCGGCCGAGTCCGGCACGCCACTTCCCCAGTCCGCACGCCATGCTCGTGCTGCAGCGTTGCTCCGCCTCGCGCTGCTCTTCCTCTCCCTCTCCCTCTGCTGGGCATGCGCCGTGCCTCCCTCTAGCCGGTACCGGTCCTCCCTGCGCGCAGCTTTGCCCGCTGCGCCGCGACTCTTCCCCTCCAGCCGCGCCATGGCTGCGCGCCAAGCCGCCGCGGCATCTGCTGCCCCGCTAGGACCCATGCCGTCCTGGAGCTGTCCGCGTCGCCCCCACCTCCGCGTGAGCCCACGCGCCGCTCCATTCCCGTGCCCGCGCGCCATGTCCGCCGGTGCCAGGGAGTCCGGCCTCGCCAGCACCGCGCCCCGCAGCGTCTTCACCTGTGGGTTCCGCCGCCACCGTGCCACGCCTCCTCTGCATCGCCGGGTACAGCACCGCCGCCGGACTGTCTTCTTTCCCTGCGCTGGTCGGTTTCTAGGTAGAGGAGGGACCCGAATCGCTTTAACGCCGCCGCCATCTGGCCCTGGTCGCGTGGACCGCACTTGTCCACGTGGGCCAGCCTGCTCGTCGCCCGCGTACGGGCCGTCCGCGTGCTGGGCCGGCCTACCTGTCACTTGGGCTGCTTTGGCAGCGTGGGCTGACTGCTGGGCCACCCGCGCTGTGACCTACGCCTAGGCCGCTGCCTGTGCCGAGCCGCTGCCCCGCTCCCGACCGCTGGCCGCGTGCCCCACCTGGGCCGTCCGCTTCGGTGGCTGGGCTGCCGGTCACGCGCCCTGCCTGCGGGCCGTGTTGGCCGCCCATGTCTTGTCTTGGTTTTATTAATTCAGTGCCTTTCAGAAATTGAAAATAAAGTGTAGAAAAATCGTAAAAATGCCAAATCAGTTTGGTTAGGCTCCTAAAATCATGACCTACCTGCTAGTGTAATTTGTTCACATAGTGGGATAATAATCTTAGGAGCTATATAATTAATTAGGATATTTAAAAATTATAAAAGGATAACTTGTAGGAATTGTTCTGATAAATTGGTAATAGTGTTAAATCTAAAATGTTTACAGTAGGTTCCTAGCAATATTAGTTGCTAACTGTAATTTTTGTAGCTCCATAATAATTAGTTGCTAAATAGATAATGATGTCCTATTACGAATAAAGATTAAATTGATAGAATGTGATAAAGAAACAACTTGGGTTTATATAACTAAAATAATTCTTGGAGACTAGCGTCTGATCCGACAACATGTATGTGTAGCCTAAGTATGGTTGTCGTTAGAAGTAGCCCGTTAACTCGAGAGGCGTACGTCGTATGTTATGAGTCATGATTGCAGTTGATTAATTATATTTTTGCATTGTATCGCATGCATATCATATAGGTACGATGATGGATCAACGGATCTATCGAAGGATGATTGGGAATCCGCAGATGGTGTAATGGTATTCTCTCTAGGAGATGATGCGATGGGCTTTCTATTCGGATAATGGTGGATGATCAGAAGATGCAGACACTAACTTTTTAATATATCTTACCCAGGCGAGCCCCGGTGCATAACCCCTACTTTCTGCAGTTTAAATTATATTTGTGCATTAAGTTTTAAGGAGTTGAATGAAACCCACTTGCATATACATCTTTATCCTATGAGTCTTACTAGTATGACAGGATCGTGTAGAATGCTATGCTACAGGACTTCGGTAGAAGTCGAGTGATTACCTGTCACTCGCGAGAGATAGGAAATATATTATTGGATTACTATCACTTGGAAAATACAAAAATGGTGATCGGGCAGGGATATGGTTTGGATATTGGTGGGTGTAAGAGGTTGTGTCGCCGTGGACATGGGGCATGGCTTGGTTACACTGTTTTCCCTGTCTGTGTCAATTAAGGACCGGTCGTTGCATAAGATTCTAGGCAAGTCATAGACTTATTATCCCGAGCACATACTTGTGTATGGGCGCTTGGAAGACTTGTTGCTCTCTTGTCGCAGATCCGGCTCTTTCCAGACTGACTGTTAGGGTTTTATTTTGGTGGAGGAGGTCCTTGCACCGCACTGAGTCCGGGACTCAGGGGCGGGGGCTTGGAGTCCCAGTTTGGACGGGGACCTAGACATCCGGGACAGGAGAGTGATGGGTTGGTCCTGCTTGTGCCTGGGGTACAAGCGGGGCATGTGTTTTTGGGGTACTCAGCTGGGGGCATCGATTCACGAATCACCGGGAAATCCGGTACGGCTTGTCTATGGTTTAGCATCGTAGTAAGAACTGAAGATGAAAGATGGAAAAGGAAATCTGATTGCTTACCACCTACTTGAAACTAGCATAGGTGCTTACATAGAATGGTTAGTTAATGAACTAATGCGGCTATTAATAAAAATCGAATGTAAGGACGCACGCTTAGTAATGCTTCCTGCAATGCAATCAACCCACAAGCCATATAGCCTTGCATATCCTTTGAGTCTTTTCTTTTCTCCTGTCGGGTAAGTGTCGGGTACCATAAAAAGGGGTACCCTAAGCAAAAGCCAAAAAAATCGTAAAACCCCCCGGAGGCCTCCTTAGTCAAACTAAGGAAACAGTCCATGGTGATGTCCGAGGCCGGCTCAACTGAATCCGATCTCGGACCAAATCTCCGCCTCGCCTGAGGCCCCCGGTCAGGGCCTCGAATGTCCTGATCCCGCTTCGCCTCGCCCGAGGCCGGGCTCGTCCCATGTCCTCGCCGCCTCCGCCTCGACCGTCCCTCTGGTAGGCTGCCCCATTCATTTAATGCGCCTGCATGCACCCACTACGTCAGCCATGACCAGCAGGGTACGGCAACATGAGCGATGGGACGTCGGTCAAATCTTCTTTTTACCAACCCTTACTGACGGTGCAGGGGTTACTGTGCCCTGTGGACACACGTCCCGCACTATTCCACCTAAACCAAGTACGACACTGACCGCCGAGGCCCCCGTATCGCACACGGGGCACATCCAAGGCCTCGGACGAATAACCGATTCTCCGACTCGCCCGAGGCCCCGCCCAGAAGGCCTCGGACGAGTTACCGATTCTCCACCTCGCTCAAGGCCGGCTCGGCAAACAACCCCATCGCCTCCGCCTCGACCAACCACTCCCACAACGTTGTCCGGACGACGGCTCGGTACAGGAGGAGTGGCCGACAAGACGCAAGTCACCTCGATACCATGACATCCGAGACAAGACAAAGCAGGAGTTACCAGCCACTGTGCGTAGCACTGTGCCCATGACTAATGCCGATACTGCACTGTGCTGCCTAACTCTAACAGTTCCGAGGACAGCGTGGCATGGGGAGTTAAGCTCGGATCCCTGTAACCTCGGAATCAGTGTGCAAGGTCAGCCGCTCCCTCCATGCCTCGGCAATTCACCTCAGGGTGTCTACAACCTTGGGATTTGCACCTGCCGAGCCCCCCCGCGATGGCTCGGCCTCGGCACCGACTAAGCCTCGGCACTTCGTGCAGACGGCGCACTATGGCCGGCCCATCACTCGTCAGGCCCTACGTCAAGCTATTGCTAGCTCCCACGTCGCACAGGATCGGATGTGATCGGTGCGCTACTCTGGCACTTCAAGGGCAGAACCACTCCATCGACTATTCTACCACAGCAACAGGCTACAGGGCTCGGACAGGCCGCCTCTGTTTACACGACGCCACGTAACTAGCGTATGTATCACCCCCATCCCCCTTCTACTATAAAAGGGAGGGACCGGGGCTGTTTCTAGGGACGGGAGACACGGGCATGAGCTGGAACACACTTAGGCACATACGAACTCATGAGGTAGACGAACACCGGCTGTAGCGCCCACACTTAGATCAACATCTCGAGCAATTCACCCCATTCATCATAGAGACTTGGGGCTAGCTCCCTCTCTCGCCCTGCTTGTAACCCTCTACTACGAGCACTTCGGTGCAAGGAATACAAGATCGATCTCCTAGACTAGACGTAGGGCACTGATTGCCTGAACCAGTATAAACCTTGTGTCTCTTTGCATCACTATCCGGGATTAGGGGCGCGCAGTACAAATTTACTAGTTGGTTGAGGACCCCCAGTCCGAAACACCGATAGTTGGCGCGCCAGGTAGGGGAATCTGCGTGTCAACTTTGTCATCCCAATAAGCCCTGGATGGCAGACCCCATACGACCATTGCGTCTCGGCACGATGATCTAGTTTGGAAGCCTAGAGTTCATGTCTCTAGGATGTGAGTATGATATGGTACTCCTCACACCCCGAGCCCCGCCGACCGACATCGACATCACACACCCACAGCCCAGGCGCAGACGGCGCCTGGGCGGCCGCTCTCATCACGCTCGCCAGACACGACGTGAGTGAGGCCACCCTGACACCACGCGAGCTCATGGTGACGCACCACGTTCTGTCGGCGCCCCATGTCCAGCTGTTGGCACAAGGTCCCTGATTGGGGACCTGACTTGCCTGAGCCTGGACGTGGGCGAAGCGCCGCCGGCATGCGGCGATGCCCCGTCATCCAGCTCTGCCCTACCGCTTCCTGAGGGATCGACTTCGGTGGAGCAGAGCCTAGCGATGGCACCATCCCCGTACCCCTTTGGGTTGAGAAATGCTGCCGCCACCTATGCTTCCGCCTACGCCTCTGCTCACGCAGAGCCCTCAGGACGCCACCAATGCTTCGCCCTCGACTTCGACACCACGACTTCGATCCACACCCACACTAACTCCACGAAGGAGGACGAGGCGTGGGCCAGGGCAGACTTCTCCAGACTACGAGACCCTGAATCCATGCGCCGATTCCTGGCCGTGAGCGACTACTGCTTCGGCTACTCCGACTCTGACGACGAAGGCGCCTATGACCCCACTCGTGAGTGCTTCCACATCGGACTCAGGATGCCGAGGACAAGCGATGAGGACGAGGGGACAGGCAACCGTTCCCCACCTCGTTGGGGAGCGGGCGACGCCACACCTCCACGCGTTGTCTCGCCGACAACGCGGAACGAGAACCTCGCCCCTACACAACTTCGACGCTCAGACCTGGAGCAGCTCCGTGAGCTTCAGGCCAAGGTCGAACAGGACCGACACCTCCTACAACAGCTTCGAGACACTCTCGAGCGGGAGCAGCAAGGTCGCGGTGATGGCGGAGGAGCCCGGCGGAGGGCCCGCGATGTTCACCACCGCATCAACGACGGCGACGGGGGTGAACAGCCCCCAATCTTCAATCGCGCTAGCCAGAACATCGCGACTGTGGCGATGCTAGTCCGAACAATGCCCGAGCCCTCTACCGCGGAGGGGCGACGGGTCCGCGGTGAACTCCAAGATCTCCTCGAGACTGCCGCGGTGTAGCAGGCCGAAACTTCCGCCTCATGGCGGCATGGTGGCGCCTCGGAACTTCTCATGGCATAGCCTCGGTAGGATAGAGAGGCCTCGGTTCGTCCCGAGCCCGCTCGCGTGTCGGCACTCAACAGGGTCCCCTTGCTGCACGACCGCCTCGGCAACCAACGCGAGGCGTGGGACGAGCACGAGGTAGTCGGTAGGCAACGGTGCCATGACAACGAGGGGCCCACCCAAGGCTACCATGTGCACCGAGGTGGCCGCTACAACAGTGAGGAGGACCGCAGTCCTTCTCCCGAGGCACCCGGCCCTTGAGTCTTTAGCAGAGCTCTCCATGTCGCCCATTTCCCAACCCAGTTTCGGCAACCGGCCAACCTCACAAAGTACAGCGGCGAGACCAATCCCGAACTTTGGCTGGCCAATTATCGCCTGGCTTGTCAGCTAGGTGGCATGGACAATGACCTGCTCATCATCCGCAACCTCCCGTTGTTCCTGTCAGACTCGGCGTGAGCCTGGCTCGAACACCTCCCTCCCTCGCAGATCCACGACTGGCGCGACTTGGTCAGGGTCTTCGTCGGGAATTTTTAGGGCACATACGTGCGCCCTGGGAACTCCTAGGACCTCAAGAGTTGTCGCCAGGCGCCGGACGAGTCTCTCCGAGACTTCATCCGATGCTTTTCCAAGAAATGCACCGAGCTGCCAAGCGTCAGCGACTCAGAAATTGTCCAAGCCTTCCTTTCTGGTACCACCTGCCGAGACCTGGTCCGAGAGTTGGGCCGGAACGTGCCAACCTCGGCGGCCGTGCTGCTCGAAGTCGCCACCAACTTCGCCTCGGGGGAAGAGGCCATTGGGGCCATCTTCCCCGACAACGACACCAAGGGGAAGCGGAAGGACGAGGCCCCCAGGGCCTTGGCTTCCCACCTCCCCAAGAAAAAGAAGAAGGGCCGCCAGGGGAACCAGGAGGTCCTCGGGGCCGTCCTGGTCACGGCCGTAGAACGCAAGAATCCCTGAGGCCCTAGGGGCCCCGGGCTCTTCGACGACATGCTTAAGAAACCCTGCCCATACCACCAGTTCCCGGTGAAGCATGCCCTCGAGGAGTGCACCATGCTCCGGCGCTACTATGCCAAGCTTGGGCTCCCTGACGATGACGCCAAAAGAAAGGGTGCCAACGACAGGGACGACGACAAGGACGACAGGTTCCCCGAGGTGCACAATGCCTTCATGATCTTCGGCGGGCCTTCAGCGTGCCTCACAGCATGCCAGTGAAAGAGGGAACGCTAGGAGGTCTTCTCAGTAAAGGTGGCCGCTCCCCGGTACCTCAATTGGTCTCGGGAGGCAATCACCTTCGACCGGGACGACCATCCCGATTACGTCCCAAACCCCGGGCAGTACCCGCTTGTCGTCAACCCCATCATCGGTAACACCCGGCTCACCAAGGTACTGATGGACGGGGGCAGCGGCCTCAACATCCTATATGCCAACACCCTGGAGCTCCTGGAGCTCGACCAGTCGCAGCTCCGGGGTGATGCCACGCCTTTCCACGGCGTCGTGCCTAGAAAACGTATGCGACCCCTTGGGCGCATCAACCTACCCGTCTGCTTTGGTACTCCCTCCAACTACCGCAAGGAGGTGGTCACCTTCGAGGTGGTTGGGTTCAAAGGAACCTACCACGCCATCTTGGGGCGACCGTGCTATGCCAAGTTCATGGCGGTCCCCAACTACACGTACCTCAAGCTCAAGATATCGGGCCCCAACGGCGTCATCACTATCGAGTCGACGTACGGCATGCATACGACTACGACGTCGAGTGCATCGAGTACGCCGAGGCTATCGTAGAAGCCGAGACCCTCATCATCAACCTCGACCAACTCGGTAGCGAGGTACCCAACTCCAAACGTCACGCCGGGACTTTTGAGCCCGCGGAGGCCGTCAAACTTATACCAGTCGACCCAGCCTGCCCTGACGACCGAGCGCTAAGGATCAGCGCCACCCTCGACATCAAATAGGAAGCTGTGCTCATCGACTTTCTTCATGCAAATGCTGATATATTCGCGTGGAGCCCCTCAGACATGCCAGGCATACCAAGGGAGGTCGCCGAGCACACCTTAGACGTCCGGGCCGGCTCCAGGCCGGTGAAACAGGTCCTACGCAGATTCAACGAGGAAAAGCGCAGAGCCATCGGCGAGGAGGTGCAGAAGCTTTTGGCGGCTTGGTTCATCAAAGAAGTGTCCCATCCAGAGTGGTTAGCTAATCATGTATTAGTTAAGAAGAAAAATGGGAAATGGAGAATGTGTGTAGACTACACCGGTCTGAACAAAGCATGTCCAAAAGTCCCTTTCCCATTACCTCGAATCGACCAAATCGTTAACTCCACTGCGGGATGCGAGACCCTATCCTTCCTTGATGCGTACTCCAGTTACCATCAGATCAAGATGAAAGAGTCCGACCAGCTCATGACTTCTTTCATCACACCATTTGGCATGTACAGCTACGTGATGATGCCGTTTGACCTTAGAAACACAGGGGCCACATACCAGCGGTGCATGACCCATGTGTTTGGCAAGCACATCGGGCAGACCATCGAGGCCTACGTAGATGACATCGTGGTTAAGTCTAGGAAGGACAGTGACCTCGTTAGCGACTTGGAAATAGCCTTTAGGTGCCTCAGAGAAAAGGGCATCGAGCTCAATCCTGAGAAGTGTGTCTTCGGGGTGCCCCGAGGCATGCTCTTAGGATTCATAGTCTCGGAACGCGGCATTGAAGCCAATCCGAAGAAGGTCTCGGCCGTAACCAACATGGGGCCAATCCGAGACCTCAAGGGTGTACAAAGGGTTATGGGATGCCTTGCAGCTCTGAGCCGCTTCATCTCGCGCCTTGGCGAAAAAGGCTTGCCCCTGTACCGTCTCTTGAGGAAATTGGAACGCTTTTCTTGGACCCCCGAGGCTGAAGAAGCCCTCGCCAAGCTCAAAGCACTGCTCACCCATCCTCCTATCCTGGTACCGCCAGCCGGGGACGAGGCCCTCTTACTCTACGTCACCACAACGACCTAGGTGGTCAGCGCGGCCATGGTAGTGGAGAGGAAGGAAGAGGGGCACGCTCTACCCATCCAACAACCTATTTACTTCATCAGCGAGGTGCTTTCTGAGACCAAAATGCGCCACCCCCACATCCAGAAGCTGATCTATGCCATAGTCTTGGCTCGGCGCAAGCTGCGTCACTACTTCGAGTCCCACCCGGTAACCGTGGTGTCATCTTTTCCCTTGGGAGAGATAATCCATAACCGGGAGGCCTCGGGCAGGATAGCCAAGTGGGCCGTCGAACTCATGGGGGAAGCCTTGACTTTCGCGCCTCAGAAAGCAATTAAGTCTCAGGTCTTGGTTGATTGTGTGGCTGAGTGGACCGACACCCAACTGCCACCCGCTCAAATTCATACGGACTGCTGGACCATGTACTTCGATGGGTCCCTGATGAAGACTAGGGCAGGCGTGGGTCTACTCTTCATCTCCCCCCTCGAGGTACACATGCGCTACATGGTTCGGCTCCACTTCCCTGCCTCCAACAATGCAGCCGAGTACGAAGCCCTCGTCAATGGCTTGCAAATCGCCATCGAACTTGGAGCACGGCGTCTCGACATCCGGGGCGATTCGTAGCTCATCGTCGATCAAGTCATGAAGGAGTCAAACTGCCTTGACCTCAAAATGGAGGCATACTACAAACTGGTACGTCACCTAGAAGACAAGTTTGACGGTCTTGAACTCAACCACGTCGTGCGTAAATTCAATGAGGCCGCGGACGAACTGGCGAAGATGGAGTCGGCACGGGCCCCGGTCCCCCTGAACGTCTTCGCCAAAGACCTCCACAAGCCTTCCATCGACCACACCTTGGTAGCGGAAGAGGGCCCACCGGTCAAGCCCGCCACAAGGCTCGAGACCCCCTCTGCCGCCGAGACTCATTCGGCTGAGCCCGAGGTCATGGAAGTCAACCCGGAACCTCCTGAGGCCAACCAGGACATGGACTGGCGAGTCCCGTTCCTTGATTGCCTCGTTCGAGGACAACTTCCTGCTGATAGGACCAAAGCCCGATGACTCACTCGGCGAGCCAAGACTTACGTTCTCAGCAATGGCGAGTTATACAGGCGAAGCCCGTCTGGTGTCCTCCAACGATGCATCACCACCGAGGCAGGTCAAGCCCTACTCTGGGACTTGCACGCTGGAGCCTGCGGTCACCATGCAGCGCCTCGGACCCTCGTTGGAAATGCCTTCCGCCAAGGGTTCTACTGGCCAACAGCGGTTGCTGACGCCACCAAGTTAGTATGCTCCTGCAAGGGATGCCAGTACTACACGCGGCAGACGCACCTCCTGGCCCTCCAAACCATCCCCATTACATGGCCGTTTGCCATATGGGGGCTTGACATGGTCGGGCCTCTGCAGAAGGCCCTCGGGGGCTACACCCATCTACTGGTGGCGATCGATAAGTTCTCCAAATGGATCGAGGCTCACCCGATCAATCAAATCAAATCCGAGCAAGCGGTGCTATTCTTCACGGACATTGTCCACAGGTTCGGGGTTCTGAACACCATCATCACCGACAATGGGACACAGTTCACCAGTCGTAAATTCCTGACATTCTGTGACAACCACCACATCTATGTGCCCTGGTCAGCCGTAGGACACCCAAGGACAAACGACCAAGTAGAACGTGCTAACAGCATGATCCTACAAGGCCTCAAGCCAAGAATTTACAACCGGTTGAAGAAGTTTGGTAAGAAATGGCTCGCCGAACTCCCGTCGGTCATCTGGAGCCTGAGAAACACCCCAAGCCGAGCCATGGGGTTCACACATTTTTTCTTGGTCTATGGAGCCGAGGCTATCCTCCTCACTGACTTGGAATATGGTTCCCCGAGGCTACAGGCCTACAACGAGCAAAGCAACCGCACCACCCGCGAGGACGCCCTCGACCAACTGGAGGAAGCCTGAGATGTGGCGCTACTACATTCGGCCAAGTACCAGCAAGCCCTACGGCGCTTTCAGGCCCGGCGCATTCAAAGCCGAGACCTGAAGGTAGGCGACCTAGTGTTGAGGCTGAGGCAGAACAACAAGGGCCGCCACAAGCTGACCCCGCCATGGGAAGGACCGTACATCGTCGCCAAGGTGCTCAAGCCCAGGACCTACAAGCTAGCCAACGAGAAGGGCGAAATCCTCAACAACGCTTGGAACATAGAACAGCTACGTCATTTCTACCCTTAGAATTTCCAAGCATTGTATATATTGTTTCTCGGAATACAATTAAGAAGCGTTCTTTAGTTGTTCTAATTTTTTGAGAAACCCGCCGAGCCCATCGCGGGCCTCGGCATTACGATAACACCATAAGGAAGGCTCTGCTCTGTCTCTGTAGAACCGAGCCTCCCTCGGGGGCTAGATGGGGAGACTCCCCCTAAGTCCCACGCACCATTCTTTAGTCGTTTTTTGAAAAAAATTCCTACGGCAAACTCCCTAGCGTGCTCTGACAAATCGATTGTGAAAAAACCTAAGGACCGAAAGACTGTCTCAAGGCCAGAAGGCTGGCTGAGTCACGAGACGGCCTACACCTCCGGACCATGGCACTCCCTCACCACCTTCTGCCCAAGGGGCGGCTTAGGCTCCGAGGAAGTTTTTTGCAAGAGATACATTTAGAAACAAGACAGAGGGCAGAGGCTCGGAAATACAATAAAGAAAAACGATTAAAAAAGCATCGGCGCACGATCACTTTAAAAAGGCCTCAATGGCCACCAACGTTATGGTAGGGCAACATAATCCCTAATCTAATTACACAACCTCTTGGGCCCAGGTCAAGGCGCAGGGTCTCCAGCATCGGCGGACGGCGGAGGAGGGACCACCTCCTCTTCGAACAACCCAGCCAGCGCTGTGCTAGGACCCTTCGCCGCCTCCATCAGCTTCGTCACCACCTCGTCAGCCTCTCATCATCATCGGGCAGGACGTAGCCATCGCTGATGGCTTGGAGGTCAACGCCGACATAGTGCGAGGCGATGACGGCCAGCGCGCGCTTGACACCCGTATGCAGTGCCCCTCGGAGTCGCTCGCGCACTCGGCCGCTCAACGCAACCAGGTGGCTCCTAAGGGAGCTTCCTGATTGTACCCCCTCGACTTTTAGGGCCTCGTAGGCAGTACAGGCGGCGCTCTTCAACGCATCATGCTCCCCGATCTCGGTCTCAAGCACCGCCTGCACTGCGGCGGAGGCCTCGGCTATCTGGGTGACCTCCTTCTCTAGCCCTGCACCAAACACAACAGAATGGGGTTCAGCACAAAGGAATACAAGCTAGAACAGGGGCGGAAGCCTACGGGACTCACCCTCGGCCTTCTGCTCCTAGCGTCGGGCCTCGACCTAAGAGGCCTCGGCTTTCTCCTTCTAGCGCTGGGCCTCGACCCGAGAAGCCTTGGCCTTCTCCTTTAGGCATTGAGCCTCGACTCGGGAAGCCTCGTCCACCCTAGAAGCCCCCCCCACCAGCTCTGTATCGCACCAAGGAGTTAGGGGCCGAACACAAGAAAAACAAATTAAATAAAGGGAACAAGACTCACCTTCGGCCTTTCCCCTCCAGATCACAACCTCGGTCCGGGAGGCGTCAGCCACCGTAAGGGCCTCGTCCAAGGCGCCTTTCGTCAGCTGGTGCGCACTCTGCTCCGCCCCCAGCTGCCCAGCAAGGACCTTGCCCGAGGCCGTGGCTTCTCCAACCCAGGACCTGAAGGCGTCCCGCTCACCGGCCACGCGGGTCAGCTCCTCCTCCAACTCCTTGACCCGCGCCGCCAGAGGGGCGACCTGCTCCTGGGTCGTGACCGCCTCGACCTTCGCATCGGCACAACGAAGGCAGAGGTCCTCCACCTCTGCGCTCCGCGCCGATAGGAGCTCGTTGGCACCGGCAAGAAGGCCCTTTTATCGCTGAAGCTGGTCCCAGACGTCCCTCTCCCGCCAGAGAAAGACCGACTTCCTGAGGGACCGGGTCTCGAGCTCCTGGGGGAAACAGAACAGGGGTCAATCCCTACAAAGAAAACTCAGAAAAAGACCACCGTGTGAGAAAAGAAAGTGCGAACCTAGGCGACCTTGGGCAGATCATCGGCCACCACGGACAGCGCCGTCCGTAGTGACCGCTCCGCCAGCTGGCGGTATTGCTCAAAGGTGTCCCAGCGCCCGCCCTCAATCGCGTCCTCGAGGGCAAACAGAGGCTCCGCCTCAGGGTCGTCCCGGCTCTGCCACAGCACACGCGGGTGATCCCACCCACGGGGCTCGGGTCGTACCCGCACAAGGGCCGAGCTTCCCTCGCCCGGGGTCGGAACCGGCTATTCCACGGCACTAGCCACCTCGGCGTCGGCCATCTCCAGCGCCCGGGAAACATCGTCGGAGGAGATCGGAAGGACCTCCCCCTCCCGGGCGCTCTCCCACGACGACGGCGGGCCTTGAACCAAGGGTGTAACACCCCAGGTGTTTGCCACCCATTAAGCAATGGGTTGAGCTCAAACATGACATGTTAAGTGGTGATGACGGTGTCAAGATCAATTCTACAAGAGCGGGCTCCAACTTAAACTTGGGCAACACACCTTTGCTTGCTTATTGGCCCTTTTCAGATATATATACCTAAGTAATGTTGAAGGTGCTTCTTTCATGTGCCTCACCTCAATTTCCACCCACATGGATGATTGGAAAAGTTTCATAAAGTTTGGAATCAAGAAATCACATGAAATGACAAGTTATGTCCTCGCCTGAATTATTTTATTAGGTGAATAAGAACATGTAATGACAAACAAACATTGCAACCTTGCTCAAACAACTCTACTTACACTTGTGAATAAAAGTTATGAAGGGTTCGTGTTGAGCGGAGGACAAGAAAATACCTCCATCGGTCTAAAACTTGGATTTAAGCTTTACCGTGATGCTACTTTGACCTGTGTTGACCAATCACTTATACTACTTGCATGGAGTTGCACCTTAAATCAAAGTTGAAGTTTGAGTAGAGTAGAGCAAACTTTGTTTAATGGTCAAGAGCTAGATCAGCTTTGAAGCAAGTCAAACCGAGCCCTCAAGTTGGAATCCATGGTTGTTTTGGAGCTCAAAAATTTGGCTAAGTCCTTAATGGACTGAAACTGAGATTTCAGTTTTCGTTTACCCCTCTTCGGAGCCTTGTATCTCTCCAACCAGGCCGAATCAGACTTTGACGCTTTAAGAAAAGTTGGAGATGTCGCGTAGATCTACAACTTTTATTAATAGAGTTTTTGCTAACTCGTCGTGGTTTAGGAGTTACGGAGGCACGAAATATGAGTTTCAGTGGTATGTTTGAGGTAGAATTGAAAATTTGAATTTTATGAACAGTGTCATCACCGTCACCATGCTGGCTGTTCGCGTCGCGTGGCTCGGCTTCGCTGCACTCGCTGCCACCTGCCGTGCCCTTGCTGCCACCTTACCGTGCTTAAGTCTAGGACTAGCACCTTCCTCTCCACTCACTCCCTCTCCATTCTCCCTTTCTTTTCCCCATCTACCGCCAGGAGCCAAGCCAGGCAGTCCGGTTGTACGTCTGCTGCTTGTTTGTTCTTCAGCTAGCTCGGTGGTCACCCTACTCCTCTCCTCCTCCTTCCTCCAGCTGCTCTGCCAGCCGCTGCTAGCCACACAGGACCGCAGCCAGCCACCGCGACCTCGCCTCGCCGTCCTCTGCACCGAGCCGGTCGGGCGCTGCTGGGAGTAACCGAGCCGGCCAGCCACGGCCTGACCACAGCGTCGTCAGGCCAGCTGCCGGCATGCCTCGTCGACCGGAGCACCTCGACCTTGGCCTGCTCCTCCCCACCGGACAGCCCGGCCACCTCCCCGGCGACCTCACCGGCCACAGCCGTCATTTTTTTTTCCTGCGTCCAGCGTTTCAGAGGAAGAAGAAGGAGTATATCAGAAATAGAAGCTCTTTCATGTGTTCACTTTGCATAAATGCCAGACACATATATTTACATATATGGGCTTTGTTGGTTTCTAAGATTTCCAGGGTTCCTAATGCAAAAGTATTTTCCTTTTTTCGGATTAATCTTTTCTTTTGCAGATTCCTGTGCTGAACTTTGGAAAATCGTAATAATTAGTAGAAAAATCGTAAAATAACAAATGTGGACTTTTTGGAATCCTTGTGAAATTCTCTATGCACTAGATCTATAATATGTCAGGTTTTAGTTTAAAGTTGTAGCTGTAAAAATGGATTTGTGCAGTTAGGGTTTGAATGCTAGTCTTACTTGTTTTTTTTATAACTGCAGTTGTTGTGCTCAAATAATTGTGAAATTTTTGTGGAGTGCTACTAAGATGATTGTTGTTGTCTGGTAAAAATTTCATGAGTTTAGGATTTATATTTTAAGAGTTATAAAAATAACAAATGCCCTGTAATGCTTTGCTCCTACTCTGAATAGTTCTGCATGTTTGAATTAATTGGCTCAGTTAAGTTATGAATCATGACTTGATGAAAATACATGAGTTGTAGTACTTTTCTTAAGCTTTCCAAAAAGTTAAATATCATGATTTTTGGCTAAGTAGATCTTGAGTTATACTTGCTTAAATCTCTGTGGCTGTTTCTGCCCAAACCCAGACAGGGTTTCCTTGTTCTTACTGTGGGGCCTTCTTACTTGTAGAATTAGCTTTAGGTGTTTACAACAAAGTTGTTTATAATTTGCTAAGATTTCTAAAAAGTCCAGAACCACATTTATTGGATATGTATAACTCCATTTATAGCTGTTTAAAGTGGCATGTTAGTTTCTGTCTATGTTTTGGACAGAGATGCAATTATTGGATTAGTTGACCCTTCTAACTGTAGAATCATCTTAATATGAGAATAAGAAAGTTGTAGGTAACTTCCTAAGCTTTTCAAAAAGTTATGGTTCATATTTGTTGGAGGTCTAGAACTCCAGTTATGCTTCTCTGAAGATGCTATCAGTTTTCTATACCATTGCTGTTGGGCTGGATTTGTAGTTTTGCTTGTGCAATTATTTTCGTGGTGTAAATGATGTTTGCTATGGTTGTAGTGAATACAAAAGTTGTAGCAAATTTCTTAATCTTGCTTGTGTTCAAATTGTAACACCATAGGCCTGATAGTTTAGGAGTTACATGACTTTTAAGTCCTCTATCAAGTTTTGATTTTATTCTGAGCAGATATGAAAGATGCTAGTGTTTGATCTAGTTAGGATTTGAATGAGTTTTTGGTGATAATAACAAAGTTGTATATAATTCATGTATCTAGATTCTGTTAAAATTTGGTGGTATTTGGCTGAGTAGCTTGTGAGTTATGCCTATTTAAAGTTGGGTTATAGAATTGATTACTCTCTGCCTTATTTAGACTAGTTTCTGTAAATGGGTATATTTGACTTAGTTAACTTGAGAATCATACTAAGATGATTAAATATGAATTGTAGATAATTTCATAAGCTTTCCATAATGTCTTCTTGCAAGTCATTTGGATTTGTGTAACTCTAGTTATAGCTAAATCTTGTAGCTGTTGTTTGCACGTCCAGAAATTGATAGATTCCAATTATAGTTATTTGCTTGTATATTGCTAAGTGTGGCTCATACCTTTGATGATGGTTGAGTTAGAGTACCTGAGATCTTTTGAAACTTGTGTCATGCTTGGTGTTGTCATCTTCTTTGCTATCGTGGCATGATAAATTGTGCGATATTTATAGTAAGCAATGCGAAGTGCTTGTGTATGTTAACGTAACCTTGTGCTTGTCTTACTTACTGCCTGCGATGCATTGTCTATTGCACTTCCATGTATTCATACACATGCATCTTGCATCTTATTTAGGTACGCTAGATGAACCACGTGAAGGATGAGATGTTGGAGCCAAACCCGAAGACGGTGTTTGATGGATCTGTCCCAAAGATGGAAGGACTAAGCAAGTGCTAGGATCTGAGATGTCACCAGGATGGTGCAAGCTAACTGAACTGACTTGTGTCGGATCCCAGGCAAGCCCCGGAGCATTCTAAGTCTCCCCGTAATTTACAAATGTTTACTTAAGTACTTATGATTGATGCATTAGGTTATAAGAGTTGAATGGAACCACTTGATGCATGTACATTCCTTGTCCAGATATTACACCTTTAACCGGTATAGGTCCAGGATCGAATATATATGCTTAGCCATGCTTAGACCGGTACAAGTCGGGTGATGTCCTATCACCTGCGAGATATAGGTGGATACCGAAGCACGGTTGGCTATATCTGCTATCGTGGAACAGAACCATGAGGTAAAAGTAAATCGAGATCGGACAGGAAGTCGATAGAGAAGCAACAAGACATGGAGGTCTTGGGTGTGGATTTATCCCGTCTGTGTCGATTAAGGACCGTACCGTTGTTGGCGCTTCTGACAAGATTGAACGCATGCCTCTCACTTAGCTGGCCGGATAACTCATTCCGACTGCGAAGCCGAGTAATTCAACTCAGGCTGAGAACCGTTCTGTTGTGCGCTCCTTCCGGGGAACGATCAGACTGAGCCCAAGGGTAGGCTTGGCCTGAGCATCCTGGCATCTGGTGTTCCAGATTGTGCGGCGCAGTACGGACCCACGAAATGTGTACCTGAGTTGTACCAAAGGTGACCGTTGATCTGGTCTGCCTGGGTTTGTGTTAGGAATAAATTCTCAGCTGGTTGAAATCAATTCGAATCGCCGTCTCTCCCGGATAGTGAGAAACTTGGCTAGTCCCAACATCGTAGTAACTATGTTATGGAATATGATGGTTCGAATGAATTTGGAATTTCAATACCTGCTATGGTTACTATTGTATGCTCTAAAAAGATATACCACATGTTTGGCACAGGATAGTTGCTAATCTAGAGATGGATAGTTCTAATTAACTTGATAACAGAATTATAATTGTATAATTGAATTAATCGCTTTTTATGCAAAATGTTGTCAAGCTACCTCCACTTATAAAGCCTTGCATACTCCTTGGAGTCAATTTTATTTCTGGTTATGACGGGTAAGTCTAGCTGAGTACATTCGAGTACTCAGGGTTTATCCCACCATGTTGCAGGTAAGGTTTGACCTGCTGAGGATGGTGGCTAACCACCGGTGGGCTCGGTGACTCTATATTCACTTCTCATCTATATGCTTTTGTCTGAGGATGTCACTTATGCTAGCAATGTATTTGGAACTCATATTAATGAAATCCTTCAAAAGCAATGTTGTTTTCACTAATCGGTTTTGAAATCTAAACTTGTATTCTTATTTATGAATCTTTATGTAATATTATTTCCGCTGCAACTCTGCGTATGTGATGTGTATTTGCTTAATCACGCGATCTTGGTTGTGATGTTGATTTACCGAGGTCCTGCGTGACACTCGGCGGACTACCGGGTTTATATAAGTGAGAGTATGCGCGTGTCAACGTGTTAAGCGGGGACAGCCGTATTTGATCTTGTGTAAATTGGGCGGTTCTGTCACAGCTGGTATCAGAGCGAGATTAAGCATAATACTGTCATATACATAGTTGTAAAATCCAAGTTTTGGTTTTAAAAAGTCTATTTTAACTAAAACTTTAGCTATAGGCAAATTCGTCAAAACTTATTTGCAAAACTATGCTAGCGACATCCTCCTTTATGCCCAGTTAAGGACTATTAGGATGCTATCTAAGTACTAACTTTGGGGGTTTACTTCTTGCAATTTTTACTTTCGTCGTCCATACGGCGTGCTATTGTATGGATGCCGTTCACTTGAATGGTAATGTATGGATCAATTGCCTCTACACACAGGTAAGTGTGAGTTGTGAGAGCATGACCGTCCAACTATTGGTCTAGGGGAGAGTTAGATATGGTTACTGGAATATTTACATGTTACATACATGTATATATGAAGGTACTTAATTGTGGGTATATCTACCGGGTAGCTATGGATACCGAAGTATATATATCTGGGGATGTATATATGGAAAGTATCTTAGTTTACTGCTGTCATTGTGTGCTTATTTATCTCTTATGGGAATGGGCTGCAATGAATTTGCCTGTAGGTATGCTAACCACGAATGCGTAGCTTGAATATAGCTGACGACTAGCTATATATCGAGAGAGTACGTGTTATGCCACCGACATAGAACGTGATTGCCGCCTTAGGCTGGCAATTTTGTGAGGACAAATAGGACGAGCATGCATCATGATTGTGCTTGTGCATAAATATGCTTCCCTCACCTTGTTCTAATACTAAGTAACTTGTGATCAATGTGATGTTACTATCTTCCCTGTGTGAGGATAGACAAAATGCCTTGTTCCATGCCGCTTGAATAGCTGTGCTTGAAGATAGTGGGTGATTAGCTTTGCCTTGTATGTTTGCTTCCAAAGGAAATAGATGACAAAGTTAATAGTTAGCAAAAGGTTCACCCCTTTGAAAACTAAATTGCTAAATGTAAGTAAAACTTGTTTTGTAGAGATATCCACCTACTCTGTAAAAAGAAAAATACTTTTGCATTAGGAACCCTGGAAATCTTAGAAACCAACAAAGCCCATATATGTAAATATATGTGTCTGGCATTTATGCAAAGTGAACACATGAAAGAGCTTCTATTTCTGATATACTCCTTCTTCTTCTTCCTCTGAAACGCTGGACGCAGGAAAAAAAATGACGGCTGTGGCCGGTGAGGTCGCCGGGGAGGTGGCCGGGCTGTCCGGTGGGGAGGAGCAGGCCAAGGTCGAGGTGCTCCGGTCGACGAGGCATGCCGGCAGCTGGCCTGACGACGCCGTGGTCAGGCCGCGGCTGGCCGGCTCGGCAACTCCCAGCAGCGGCCGACTGGCTCGGTGCAGAGGACGGCGAGGCGAGGCCGCGGTGGCTGGCTGTGGTCCTGTGTGGCTAGCAGCGGCTGGCAGAGCAGCTAGAGGAAGGAGGAGGAGAGGAGTAGGGTGACCACCGAGCTAGCTGAAGAACGAACAAGCAGCAGACGTACAACCGGACTGCCTGGCTTGGCTCCTGGCGGTAGATGGGGAAAGGAGAGGGAGAATGGAGAGGGAGTGAGTGGAGAGGAAGGTGCTAGTCCTAGACTTAAGCACGGTAAGGTGGCAGCAAGGGCACGGTAGGTGGCAGCGAGTGCAGCGAAGCTGAGCCACGCGGCGCGAACAGCCAGCACGGTGACGGTGATGACACTGTTCATAAAATTCAAATTTTCAATTCTACCTCAAACATACCACTGAAACTCATATTTCGTGCCTCCGTAACTCCTAAACCACGACGAGTTAGCAAAAACTCTATTAATAAAAGTTGTAGATCTACGCGACATCTCCAACTTTTCTTAAAGCGTCAAAGTCTGATTCGGCCTGGTTGGAGAGATACAAGGCTCCGAAGAGGGGTAAACGAAAACTGAAATCTCAGTTTCAGTCCATTAAGGACTTAGCCAAATTTTGGAGCTCCAAAACAACCATGGATTCCAACTTGAGGGCTCTGTTTGACTTGCTTCAAAGCTGATCTAGCTCTTGACCATTAAACAAAGTTTGCTCTACTCTACTCAAACTTCAACTTTGATTTAAGGTGCAACTCCATGCAAGCAGTATAAGTGATTGGTCAACACAGGTCAAAGTAGCATCACGGTAAAGCTTAAATCCAAGTTTTAGACCGATGGAGGTATTTTCTTGTCCTCCGCTCAACACGAACCCTTCATAACTTTTATTCACAAGTGTAAGTAGAGTTGTTTGAGCAAGGTTGCAATGTTTGTTTGCCATTACATGTTTCTATTCACCTAATAAAGTAATTCAGGCGAGGACATAACTTGTCATTTCATGTGATTTCTTGATTCCAAACTTTATGAAACTTTTCCAATCATCCATGTGGGTGGAAATTGAGGTGAGGCACATGAAAGAAGCACCTTCAACATTACTTAGGTATATATATCTGAAAAGGGCCAATAAGCAAGCAAATGTGTGTTGCCCAAGTTTAAGTTGGAGCCCGCTCTTGTAGAATTGATCTTGACACCGTCATCACCACTTAACATGTCATGTTTGAGCTCAACCCATTGCTTAACTGGTGGCAAACACCTGGGGTGTTACATGAGAATGCTTGTGGGTTGTATGTTCAGTAATGGTGACACGATTAGCGAGCTATGGTGCCGCGACGAAACCGAGGGCATCCTGTGGACTACAGCCATAAGGTTGTGCTGCTCGGCACGCGCTGGTATCGAAGTTTCTAGTCATGATCCATTGCAGGACTGCATCGATGTGTTATTTTCACATGAGCTCCTCCTTGATTATCTCTCCTTCTCTTGTCAAAAGATCTGTACGTCGAACTAGATACCATAGGACTTCCTTCTGGAGTCGTCCAAAGGATAACCTTTGAAGAACAGGTCACTGACATAAACCATAACAGACTGCAAGACGGTAGACAAGTGACTCTACTTGACGGTCCCTGTAATGACGTCGATCATCTAGTGAGCAACTTATGTCATTCCCATTGGATTGGAAAAGGAGGCTTCAATGTCCAATGTAGTTCAACAAAGCTAGTTTTGCTATAGTGTTAGTCAAATCAACTTACTGCGCCACTGCACTATAAAGTCAAATTGTGCTCAACCTGCTTAGTAGTGTACTATTTCTTCGGATGGTGAATAACTAAAACCTTTGTTGCCTTCCAGACCTCGCTGTCAACCTTCTTCAGCAAGGATTTACAAGACGGACTTGTTCTTTGGTGCCTTCTAGGTGTTTTCACCCAAGAGGTTGCATCAGATTCAACCCAGATCACTATTGCAACTTAGATCCAAAGGCTCCCTAAGGAATGATCATTGAGAACATTGAGCCAACAGAGTCAGCTACTATGATTACCACTCACTCAGCAGACTCAGGCCATGCAATATTGTTATCAAAGAAAGAGCACTGCGCACATGGAACATTATGTAGCTTTCCATCAGTTGACATTTGAGTGATTGCACCGCTACAACCAGTTTGGATATTGGTTAACTAGCTTCTCATACCCTCAAAGGACATTTACTCGTTTATGAACACATCCTTTATGAGAAGTTGTGCTCAAGCCACTTTAATAGAGAACTGCTTTTCAAACCTTGGGAGCAAATATAGCACCATTGCAAGGAATATCCGTCAATAGATTGCGGTCTAGTGCAAAGTCCATAAGGTCCGTGCTATATCCACTAGGAAAGTAGATGTTACAAGTATTTAGTATACACTTGTATCACTCTTCGTACATCGAGGACGAAGTACGTAGGACAGTGCTATCTTAGATTTCTTCCAATATAACAATGCTTTATGGACGCCAACGAAGGAAATTCTTTAGACAACAGCTTACGACGAAGAGCAAGTATCAGAAAGTGTCGTAACCAAATTAGCCTCTCTAATACTCTAAAGTTAAGTAGCCTAATGCTATCACTGATGTTGGAAACTGGTTGACATGTTTCTCTTCTCTTAAAAGTCTATTGCACAGAATCTTGGGACGCGATTCCTTTAAGGTGGGAGGGCTGTAACACCCTACGTGTTTGCCACCAGTTAAGCAATGGGTTGAGCTCAAACATGACATGTTAAGTGGTGATGACGGTGTCAAGATCAATTCTACAAGAGCGGGCTCCAACTTAAACTTAGGCAACACACCTTTGCTTGCTTATTGGCCCTTTTCAGATATATATACCTAAGTAATGTTGAAGGTGCTTCTTTCATGTGCCTCACCTCAATTTCCACCCACATGGATGATTGGAAAAGTTTCATAAAGTTTGGAATCAAGAAATCACATGAAATGACAAGTTATGTCCTCGCCTGAATTACTTTATTAGGTGAATAAGAACATGTAATGACAAACAAACATTGCAACCTTGCTCAAACAACTCTACTTACACTTGTGAATAAAAGTTATGAAGGGTTCGTGTTGAGCGGAGGACAAGAAAATACCTCCATCGGTCTAAAACTTGGATTTAAGCTTTACCGTGATGCTACTTTGACCTGTGTTGACCAATCACTTATACTACTTGCATGGAGTTGCACCTTAAATCAAAGTTGAAGTTTGAGTAGAGTAGAGCAAACTTTGTTTAATGGTCAAGAGCTAGATCAGCTTTGAAGCAAGTCAAACCGAGCCCTCAAGTTGGAATCCATGGTTGTTTTGGAGCTCAAAAATTTGGCTAAGTCCTTAATGGACTGAAACTGAGATTTCAGTTTTCGTTTACCCCTCTTCGGAGCCTTGTATCTCTCCAACCAGGCCGAATCAGACTTTGACGCTTTAAGAAAAGTTGGAGATGTCGCGTAGATCTACAACTTTTATTAATAGAGTTTTTGCTAACTCGTCGTGGTTTAGGAGTTACGGAGGCACGAAATATGAGTTTCAGTGGTATGTTTGAGGTAGAATTGAAAATTTGAATTTTATGAACAGTGTCATCACCGTCACCGTGCTGGCTGTTCGCGCCGCGTGGCTCGGCTTCGCTGCCACCTGCCGTGCCCTTGCTGCCACCTTACCGTGCTTAAGTCTAGGACTAGCACCTTCCTCTCCACTCACTCCCTCTCCATTCTCCCTTTCTTTTCCCCATCTACCGCCAGGAGCCAAGCCAGGCAGTCCGGTTGTACGTCTGCTGCTTGTTCGTTCTTCAGCTAGCTCGGTGGTCACCCTACTCCTCTCCTCCTCCTTCCTCCAGCTGCTCTGCCAGCCGCTGCTAGCCACACAGGACCGCAGCCAGCCACCGCGACCTCGCCTCGCCGTCCTCTGCACCGAGCCGGTCGGCCGCTGCTGGGAGTTGCCGAGCCGGCCAGCCACGGCCTGACCACAGCGTCGTCAGGCCAGCTGCCGGCATGCCTCGTCGACCGGAGCACCTCGACCTTGGCCTGCTCCTCCCCACCGGACAGCCCGGCCACCTCCCCGGTGACCTCACCGGCCACAGCCGTCATTTTTTTTTCCTGCGTCCAGCGTTTCAGAGGAAGAAGAAGGAGTATATCAGAAATAGAAGCTCTTTCATGTGTTCACTTTGCATAAATGCCAGACACATATATTTACATATATGGGCTTTGTTGGTTTCGAAGATTTCCAGGGTTCCTAATGCAAAAGTATTTTCCTTTTTTCGGATTAATCTTTTCTTTTGCAGATTCCTGTGCTGAACTTTGGAAAATCGTAATAATTAGTAGAAAAATCGTAAAATAACAAATGTGGACTTTTTGGAATCCTTGTGAAATTCTCTATGCACTAGATCTATAATATGTCAGGTTTTAGTTTAAAGTTGTAGCTGTAAAAATGGATTTGTGCAGTTAGGGTTTGAATGCTAGTCTTATTTGTTTTTTTTATAACTGCAGTTGTTGTGCTCAAATAATTGTGAAATTTTTGTGGAGTGCTACTAAGATGATTGTTGTTGTCTGGTAAAAATTTCATGAGTTTAGGATTTATATTTTAAGAGTTATAAAAATAACAAATGCCCTGTAATGCTTTGCTCCTACTCTGAATAGTTCTGCATGTTTGAATTAATTGGCTCAGTTAAGTTATGAATCATGACTTGATGAAAATACATGAGTTGTAGTACTTTTCTTAAGCTTTCCAAAAAGTTAAATATCATGATTTTTGGCTAAGTAGATCTTGAGTTATACTTGCTTAAATCTCTGTGGCTGTTTCTGCCCAAACCCAGACAGGGTTTCCTTGTTCTTACTGTGGGGCCTTCTTACTTGTAGAATTAGCTTTAGGTGTTTACAACAAAGTTGTTTATAATTTGCTAAGATTTCTAAAAAGTCCAGAACCACATTTATTGGATATGTATAACTCCATTTATAGCTGTTTAAAGTGGCATGTTAGTTTCTGTCTATGTTTTGGACAGAGATGCAATTATTGGATTAGTTGACCCTTCTAACTGTAGAATCATCTTAATATGAGAATAAGAAAGTTGTAGGTAACTTCCTAAGCTTTTCAAAAAGTTATGGTTCATATTTGTTGGAGGTCTAGAACTCCAGTTATGCTTCTCTGAAGATGCTATCAGTTTTCTATACCATTGCTGTTGGGCTGGATTTGTAGTTTTGCTTGTGCAATTATTTTCGTGGTGTAAATGATGTTTGCTATGGTTGTAGTGAATACAAAAGTTGTAGCAAATTTCTTAATCTTGCTTGTGTTCAAATTGTAACACCATAGGCCTGATAGTTTAGGAGTTACATGACTTTTAAGTCCTCTATCAAGTTTTGATTTTATTCTGAGCAGATATGAAAGATGCTAGTGTTTGATCTAGTTAGGATTTGAATGAGTTTTTGGTGATAATAACAAAGTTGTATATAATTCATGTATCTAGATTCTGTTAAAATTTGGTGGTATTTGGCTGAGTAGCTTGTGAGTTATGCCTATTTAAAGTTGGGTTATAGAATTGATTACTCTCTGCCTTATTTAGACTAGTTTCTGTAAATGGGTATATTTGACTTAGTTAACTTGAGAATCATACTAAGATGATTAAATATGAATTGTAGATAATTTCATAAGCTTTCCATAATGTCTTCTTGCAAGTCATTTGGATTTGTGTAACTCTAGTTATAGCTAAATCTTGTAGCTGTTGTTTGCACGTCCAGAAATTGATAGATTCCAATTATAGTTGTTTGCTTGTATATTGCTAAGTGTGGCTCATACCTTTGATGATGGTTGAGTTAGAGTACCTGAGATCTTGGGAAACTTGTGTCATGCTTGGTGTTGTCATCTTCTTTGCTATCGTGGCATGATAAATTGTGCGATATTTATAGTAAGCAATGCGAAGTGCTTGTGCATGTTAACGTAACCTTGTGCTTGTCTTACTTACTGCCTGCGATGCATTGTCTATTGCACTTCCATGTATTCATACACATGCATCTTGCATCTCATTTAGGTACGCTAGATGAACCACGTGAAGGATGAGATGTTGGAGCCAAACCCGAAGACGGTGTTTGATGGATCTGTCCCGAAGATGGAAGGACTAAGCAAGTGCTAGGATCTGAGATGTCACCAGGATGGTGCAAGCTAACTGAACTGACTTATGTCGGATCCCAGGCAAGCCCCGGAGCATTCTAAGTCTCCCCGTAATTTACAAATGTTTACTTAAGTACTTATGATTGATGCATTAGGTTATAAGAGTTGAATGGAACCACTTGATGCATGTACATTCCTTGTCCAGATATTACACCTTTAACCGGTATAGGTCCAGGATCGAATATATATGCTTAGCCATGCTTAGACCGGTACAAGTCAGGTGATGTCCTGTCACCTGCGAGATATAGGTGGATACCGAAGCACGGTTGGCTATATCTACTATCGTGGAACAGAACCATGAGGTAAAAGTAAATCGAGACCGGACGGGAAGTCGATAGAGAAGCAACAAGACATGGAGGTCTTGGGTGTGGATTTATCCCGTCTGTGTCGATTAAGGACCGTACCGTTGTTGGCGCTTCTGACAAGATTGAACGCATGCCTCTCACTTAGCTGGCCGGATAACTCGTTCCGACTGCGAAGCCGAGTAATTCAACTCAGGCCGAGAACCGTTCTGTTGTGCGCTCCTTCCAGGGAACGATCAGACTGAGCCCAAGGGTAGGCTTGGCCTGAGCATCCTGGCATCTGGTGTTCTAGATTGTGCGGCGCAGTACGGACCCGCGAAATGTGTACCTGAGTTGTACCAAAGGTGACCGTTGATCTGGTCTGCCTGGGTTTGTGTTAGGAATAAATTCCTAGCTGGTTGAAATCGATTCGAATCGCCGTCTCTCCCGGATAGTGAGAAACTTGGCTAGTCCCAACATCGTAGTAACTATGTTATGGAATATGATGGTTTGAATGAATTTGGAATTTCAATACCTGCTATGGTTACTATTGTATGCTCTAAAAAGATATACCACATGTTTGGCACAGGATAGTTGCTAATCTAGAGATGGATAGTTCTAATTAACTTGATAACAGAATTATAATTGTATAATTGAATTAATCGCTTTTTATGCAAAATGTTGTCAAGCTACCTCCACTTATAAAGCCTTGCATACTCCTTGGAGTCAATTTTATTTCTGGTTATGACGGGTAAGTCTAGCTGAGTACATTCGAGTACTCAGGGTTTATCCCACCATGTTGCAGGTAAGGTTTGACCTGCTGAGGATGGTGGCTAACCACCGGTGGGCTCGGTGACTCTATATTCACTTCTCATCTACATGCTTTTGTCTGAGGATGTCACTTATGCTAGCAATGTATTTGGAACTCATATTAATGAAATCCTTCAAAAGCAATGTTGTTTTCACTAATCGGTTTTGAAATCTAAACTTGTATTATTATTTATGAATCTTTATGTAATATTATTTCTGCTGCAACTCTGCGTATGTGATGTGTATTTGCTTAATCACGCGATCTTGGTTGTGATGTTGATTTACCGAGGTCCTGCGTGACACTCGGCGGACTACCGGGTTTATATAAGTGAGAGTATGCGCGTGTCAACGTGTTAAGCGGGGACAGCCGTATTTGATCTTGTGTAAATTGGGCGGTTCTATCACAGCTGGTATCAGAGCGAGATTAAGCATAATACTGTCATATACATAGTTGTAAAATCCAAGTTTTGGTTTTAAAAAGTCTATTTTAACTAAAACTTTAGCTATAGGCAAATTCGTCAAAACTTATTTGCAAAACTATGCTAGCGACATCCTCCTTTATGCCCAGTTAAGGACTATTAGGTGGCTATCTAAGTACTAACTTTGGGGGTTTACTTCTTGCAATTTTTACTTTCGTCGTCCATACGGCGTGCTATTGTATGGATGCCGTTCACTTGAATGGTAATGTATGGATCAATTGCCTCTACGCACAGGTAAGTGTGAGTTGTGAGAGCATGACCGTCCAACTATTGGTCTAGGGGAGAGTTAGATATGGTTACTGGAATATTTACATGTTACATACATATATATATGAAGGTACTTAATTGTGGGTATATCTACCGGGTAGCTATGGATACCGAAGTATATATATCTGGGGATGTATATATGGAAAGTATCTTAGTTTACTGCTGTCATTGTGTGCTTATTTATCTCTTATGGGAATGGGCTGCAATGAATTTGCCTGCAGGTATGCTAACCACGAATGCGTAGCTTGAATATAGCTGACGACTAGCTATATATCGAGAGAGTACGTGTTATGCCACCGACATAGAACGTGATTGCCGCCTTAGGCTGGCAATTTTGTGAGGACGAATAGGACGAGCATGCATCATGATTGTGCTTGTGCATAAATATGCTTCCCTCACCTTGTTCTAATACTAAGTAACTTGTGATCAATGTGATGTTACTATCTTCCCTGTGTGAGGATAGACAAAATGCCTTGTTCCATGCCGCTTGAATAGCTGTGCTTGAAGATAGTGGGTGATTAGCTTTGCCTTGTATGTTTGCTTCCAAAGGAAATAGATGACAAAGTTAATAGTTAGCAAAAGGTTCACCCCTTTGAAAACTAAATTGCTAAATGTAAGTAAAACTTGTTTTGTAGAGATATCCACCTACTCTGTAAAAAAGGAAAATACTTTTGCATTAGGAACCCTGGAAATCTTAGAAACCAACAAAGCCCATATATGTAAATATATGTGTCTGGCATTTATGCAAAGTGAACACATGAAAGAGCTTCTATTTCTGATATACTCCTTCTTCTTCTTCCTCTAAAACGCTGGACGCAGGAAAAAAAATGACGGCTGTGGCCGGTGAGGTCGCCGGGGAGGTGGCCGGGCTGTCCGGTGGGGAGGAGCAGGCCAAGGTCGAGGTGCTCCGGTCGACGAGGCATGCCGGCAGCTAGCCTGACGATGCCGTGGTCAGGCCGCGGCTGGCCGGCTCAGCAACTCCCAGCAGCGGCCGACTGGCTCGGTGTAGAGGACGGCGAGGCGAGGCCGCGGTGGCTGGCTGCGGTCCTGTGTGGCTAGCAGTGGCTGGCAGAGCAGTTGGAGGAAGGAGGAGGAGAGGAGTAGGGTGACCATCGAGCTAGCTGAAGAACGAATAAGCAGCAGACGTACAACCGGACTGCCTGGCTTGGCTCCTGGCGGTAGATGGGGAAAGGAGAGGGAGAATGGAGAGGGAGTGAGTGGAGAGGAAGGTGCTAGTCCTAGACTTAAGCACGGTAAGGTGGCAGCAAGGGCACGGTAGGTGGCAGCGAGTGCAGCGAAGCCGAGCCACGCGGCACGAACAGCCAGCACGGTGACGGTGATGACACTGTTCATAAAATTCAAATTTTCAATTCTACCTCAAACATACCACTGAAACTCATATTTCGTGCCTCCGTAACTCCTAAACCACGATGAGTTAGCAAAAACTCTATTAATAAAAGTTGTAGATCTACGCGACATCTCCAACTTTTCTTAAAGCGTCAAAGTCTGATTCGGCCTGGTTGGAGAGATACAAGGCTCCAAAGAGGGGTAAACGAAAACTGAAATCTCAGTTTCAGTCCATTAAGGACTTAGCCAAATTTTTGAGCTCCAGAACAACCATGGATTCCAACTTGAGGGCTCGGTTTGATTTGCTTCAAAGCTGATCTAGCTCTTGACCATTAAACAAAGTTTGCTCTACTCTACTCAAACTTCAACTTTGATTTAAGGTGCAACTCCATGCAAGCAGTATAAGTGATTGGTCAACACAGGTCAAAGTAGCATCACGGTAAAGCTTAAATCCAAGTTTTAGACCGATGGAGGTATTTTCTTGTCCTCCGCTCAACACGAACCCTTCATAACTTTTATTCACAAGTGTAAGTAGAGTTGTTTGAGCAAGGTTGCAATGTTTGTTTGTCATTACATGTTCTTATTCACCTAATAAAGTAATTCAGGCGAGGACATAACTTGTCATTTCATGTGATTTCTTGATTCCAAACTTTATGAAACTTTTCCAATCATCCATGTGGGTGGAAATTGAGGTGAGGCACATGAAAGAAGCACCTTCAACATTACTTAGGTATATATATCTGAAAAGGGCCAATAAGCAAGCAAATGTGTGTTGCCCAAGTTTAAGTTGGAGCCCGCTCTTGTAGAATTGATCTTGACACCGTCATCACCACTTAACATGTCATGTTTGAGCTCAACCCATTGCTTAACTGGTGGCAAACACCTGGGGTGTTACATGAGAATGCTTGTGGGTTGTATGTTTAGTAATGGCGACATGATTAGCGAGCTATGGTGCCGCGACGAAACCGAGGGCATCCTGTGGACTGCAGCCATAAGGTTGTGCTGCTCGGCACGCGCTGGTATCGAAGTTTCTAGTCATGATCCATTGCAGGACTGCATCGATGTGTTATTTTCACATGAGCTCCTCCTTGATTATCTCTCCTTCTCTTGTCAAAAGATCTGTACGTCGAACTAGATACCATAGGACTTCCTTCTAGAGTCGTCCAAAGGATAACCTTTGAAGAACAGGTCACTGACATAAACCCTAACAGACTGCAAGACGGTAGACAAGTGACTCTACTTGACGGTCCCTGTAATGACGTCGATCATCTAGTGAGCA